>NW_010110116.1:22914-34273 GCF_000699245.1 Pterocles gutturalis | reverse complement strand
GCACTCACAGACCGGAGATAACAGTCCGACCATCCCAGACCGAGACCCGACTGGGGGGTGGGAGGGGAAAGGCCTTGGGAGAGCAATCCAGGGCCAGAAGAGACCGAAACCGAAAGGGCCTCAGAACCCAAAGGAAAAGGGCCGATCCTCTGTAAGGGTCCTCACCTATATACTGGGCATGACGTGTATGTTATGGAATAGATTATTGATCACTCTGGTTCTCAATCTAGTAACCGAAGAACAAATCCTGGGCTAGTAACTGGGGCTGTGCCCTCCCAACCCCGTCTGCGGGGAGCAGGGAAGCTGACAGTATCTGACCTTGGCAACAGCACAAAACATCCCTTATCAGCTTTCTTGTGAGCATAAATCCAAAACACAGCCTCTTGCTAGCTAGAAAGTTAACTCTGTCTCTGCTTAACCCAGGGCAGCACCCATCATCTTCCTCTGTGTTTTTGACTGCGTTGTCATGGCTTCCATTGGGGTACCTATTGTAAGTAGGTAATGGATCCGAGAGTTTAGCTTGCATCAGAAGATGGATTTTCAGCATGCTCTAAATTGATCTGTAATGGCTTGGTCTGGCTTACAGTCCAAGTAAAAAGAGAGAGAGAGAGCAAAGAGGGCAGAGGTGTCAAGGGAGCAAATGCGGGTAAATGGGAGCATTGCACTTTCTCTCACTTGAAATGTATCATCTCCTTGTTTATTTTGCAGACTCTTTTAAGATCCAGTACATGCAGTTCATGGCATACATGAAAACTCCTCAGTATAAAGCAAGTCTGCAACAGTTACTGGAGCAGGAAAAGGTAGGTCTCATTTTCAACATTTCTAAACAAAATTGCCAGACTACAGATACCTTAGATGCGAGGGAGAAAATGCTGGAGATGGGAATTGTCTACACTCAACACCAGTGCTGTACCAGGCCAGTTATAGACTCTACCAGAGCAATGCTGAGGCTGGGTGACTGTACCTGGGCATTTTATTGCTAACTCGGTCAGTCTTTGCGTGCTTAAATTTCCCATCTGGAAATCGGGAGAGATGCACCTCCCCTCTGCTGCCCCTCCACCTGTAAGACTTAATTCACTGTTTCTGATTTTTCCTTTATTTTGACACGAGGCTGTGTGTACCCATTCAGGAAGCTGGTATGTTGAACTCTGTCCTTTTCTTCCATTTGGGATTGGCAACTGCTTTTCTTCTCTAAATGTCTCGTGGGCCACAGGAGCAAGAGGTGGTGGTCAGCATCTCCAGCCGTGTGCACTGCCTGAGTACATTCCTGCCCTCCACTCGGAGGGGCTTCCCTATCCTGCGAGCTGCTGGTCGAACTGCTCTTAGATAATTAAATTCTGCTTCATCTAACTAAGGATTGTAGCAACTTTGAATGAGGGCTGTCTTGAAAAACACACAGATACTGATTCCTTGGAGCTGAATTTTCTGTTTTTGACATTATTCTTTCCCCACTGTAGGAAAACCTAAATGAATTGACTACTGTAGCGTCAGGATGGCTCATTAAACTTGTAACAAATGGAAATATGGGATTAAAAAACCCAAACTGTCATCACTGATTTAAGAGACTTTAAGAAGCGCTCTTAGTATTGGTAATCTTAATGTGTTAAGATTACGCTGGTGAGCCAAGTGTGAATTTACCAAGTCGTGGGTTGAAATACATAGGGAAGTGAAGAAAATCCTGCAGCTGTGAAGTGTGGCATTTTTCTCTGCTATGGATCCATCTCCCCAGCAGAGGGAGGAGATTTGCTGGCTAAACACCTTTTCTTGTTTTGCTGTACCTCAATTATGAATAATTTAATTGCTTTATAAATTAGCCCTGATGACAGAGACTGTGCTTGCCACTTTTATGGAGGAAGCTTTCCCCATAGAGCTCAACAATAATCTTTAATTTCTGGCCAATTCCAGCTTTTGGTAGCCCCCGTGGAAGCTGTCCTTTGCTCTGTGGCCTTTGTGGAAGTGTCAGCATAAAGCCATAGCGTTGTTTCCTCGGGTTTTCCGTAACAGGAACTCTTTATCCAGATGAGAGAGGCTAACTTGTGCCACCCTGTTGGTTATTAAGAACTGGTTGATGCTGATGTGGCGTGCACGCAAACCTTTCTTTCTAGGGTTGTTTCTATTTGTTTTCACAGTCAAACAGCACTTTGAATTTTCAACTTTTTCCTTAGGCAGCGTATTTTTCTACTACTTCTGTACTTGTCAGGAAAGCCAGCATAAAGTTAACTTATCTTCTTGCATAGAAAATGGCATGAGAAATGGTAGCGTGCAAGTATGGTGCCATACACCGAAAGTATAAATTGACAGGGTGGAAAAGTAATCACTTGGTGTTGTCTGACAGCTGTTTCATACTTTAAGACATGAAAATGAGGAATTCAGTATGAAAATATTTTTTTTAATGGAGTGTTACACTGAGAGCATGGCAAGTTAAACTTCACGAAACAAGAGAACTTTGCTGGATGAGTGCTGTTGTTTATTCCATTTAATAACTCCCTCTTACACGAAGGCTTTTTAAGTACAAGAAAAACATTTCTGTAATATGATTTTAAAATAAACAAGATGCTGTGAGCTGCTAGTTCACCAGATCACCCTTAGATGGAGCTGTCAGCCCCTCCACTGCTTGTAAAGGCTGAATGAAATGACTGATGCTGAAGGCAGAAATGATTTTTTCAGCATCACCTATGGCAGCCAGTTTAGCATTGCAGTGACTCAACTGTTTTTTCCCAAGTCGTTGGTGTGAGAGGCAACAGAAGCCGTACGCCAGGTCCTGTGGAACTTGCCAGCACTGCTGCTTCGCTTCCCACGTGGATTGCCTGGAGGATCACGGTGCTTTTTGCCCTTGGCCTGTGCTTTTTCTGGAGTGATGGCTCAGTTTCTGCACAACTCCTATTTGGCCTCAGCAGCAAAAATTGGAGAAAAACATAATCTCCAGAGCCTGCTCTTCTTGCTGCGGTCTCCTTTCAACTGGGAACTGGATAAATGAGACTCTTGAGCCAGTCCTTGCCTTGCCCTTTGCTGCTCACATAGTGCATGGCCATGGAGTAAGGAAGTGTCTAGTTAGGGAATGTTATGGGCAGGAAATGTTCTGCAAGTAGAAGGGTCGGGTAGCCTGCTGAAGTAATTTTGGCATTAGAAATAGAAGTGGTTTGGCTTATTTATGACTTTCTTCCTACTTCCCCCCCCCAGGGTATTTTCATTTACTGCATGTCTTCATGAGTATTGTGTAGGAAAACTCTGGATTGGGACTCTGGAGATTTAGATTCTGTTCCTGGTTTAGTAACAGATTTCATACAGATAATCTTCTCCAGTTCCATTAGTTGGTGCTAAAAGTGTATTCTCTAACTCTTCCCTCTTCCAGGAAAAGAATGCTCAGCTCCTGGGGACAGCACAGCAGTTATTCACCCACTGCCAGGCACAGAAAGAGGAAATCAAACGTCTTTTTCAGCAGAAACTTGATGAGGTAGCCCTGAGCTGGTGGAAGTGGATGCTGTTAGTCATCCGCGTGCAAACATTTTTCATACAAATAAGTAAGACCAGAGCAGTCTCAGGTCTTCAGCCTCTGTTTTGCAGCAGATCATGCTATAAATAATGTGGGATCTGTATTGCTCTTTGGTTATATTTATCTTCGTTGTTGGAATTGTTGTGTGCCACTCTGTGCCCAAGGGCAGGCGGTGACAGACCGCAGACTGGGGTATTTTCGTAAAGGATGCATCCCCTGCTGGTTGAGCAAACTCTGCGTTGCTAACGCAAGTTCAGAGCCACAGAAGGGAATACGGTGCCTCTCTACAAAAATAGTATTCTCTTGGCTGGCAAGACACTAAATGCCAGTTTTAAAGTTGAATTGCTGGAACAGCAGCTCCAAGTGAGGTACTTTTGTCCTTCCTCGTTATCCCCTAGCAGTGACCAAGTGCCTTGGAGAATGCTGGGGGACTTCCTGTGAGCTGCATAAATTCTGTTGATCTCTTCAGTGTCACTTTTGAATGTGACAATCATCTGGAATTAGGGTGACAAGACCTTACTGAATGATCTCTTTCCTTCTCACCCTTCATCTTGTAGCTGGGAGTTAAAGCTCTGACCTACAATGACCTGATTCAGGCTCAGAAGGAAATCTCTGCTCACAATCAGCAACTGAAAGAACAGACGAAACAGCTGGAGAAGGATAACAGCGAACTCAGGAACCAGAGCTTACAGCTGGTGTGTACAACGCTTGTGTGTGTAGCAGGGTGATGCTCCCATTGACGTAAGGAGGACAGGTCATGAGCCGAGGGCTGACCCTGTCTACAAGGCATCTTAACGAAGGAAAAATCACCCAGCTGCTGTAGCTGCTCTGTAACAGATTTTTTTTTGGTGGTCCTTTCTCTTGGTGACCTTTATTTGCCTCTGACGGAACGCTGAGGTGCCAGTTGGCTCTGGCCTCGGCTGCGTCCTGTAAAGAGTGCACTTTGTCACTGAACCTGGATCAAGAAGTTTGTACAGTGCTTGCTTTGTGGTGGCCGTAGCTCGTGTCTCGTTCCTCTTGGTAACTCACATTGTTAAGGTGGGTGAGGGGCCACTCTGGATGTGGAAGTGGTTAGGGAGGCTAGGTGATAATACTCTTTTGAGAAAGAACCAGGCCACCTCCTGCCCCAGTATGTGGGGACCATGGGACCATTTTGGTGGCATTTGGCTTAAGCTGAGAGGAGTTTTCAGTGGGCTAAGAAGGTTCTTGCACGTATCCAGTTGAAAGGTGCGTGGCTGTCAGCTCACTCGTTGGGTGAAGTGGTTAAAGTTGTCTTTTGAGCTGGTTATCCTCTGTCTCTGCAGCTTAAGGCCCGGTGTGAAGAACTGAAGCTGGATTGGTCAACGTTGTCACTGGAGAACTTGCTGAAAGAGAAGCAGGCGTTGAAGAATCAGATTTCTGAGAAACAAAAGCACTGTTTGGAATTGCAGGTAGAGAGCAAGAAATAAATCTTGGGTCACCAGCTTGGGGTAGCTCTTGGGCAATGGGCCAGTTAAGGGCATGTGAGGAAATAGGATGTTAAAGGATAAGCTAGTGACTGTTTTCCTCCCCCCACTTTCCCCAGAGATCAATCTTTTTGTTAGAGGGCTTTAGTAAACCTGAAGAATAAAGATGTGGATAATTTTTAAAGGAAGTAGATGCTATGACCGGATTCCTTGGTAGTGCTGTGGAAGAAGGAATCGTGATTTATCACGAAATCTAGTTAAAAAGCAATGACAAGGTGAAAAGAAAAGTCCTGCTTGTTTGCATAATATGTGGCTTCATTGTAATGGCTTCCGTGTGCTCTGATGTCTTGATTCAGGAATCAGTTCCCACAGAATGTCACTTACCAGAGAGAGAAGAAATTAAGCTCCTGTGACTGGAGAACTTTTCTTTCCCTGTGAGATTAGCACTAGAGCTAATCCAGCGTTTTGCTGGGTGCCTTGACATGGAGTCACTGCTTCCTTCAATGACTGGCAGTATTGAGTTACTCCATGCTCTCTATATGAGTCGGAGATATTTCATGTTTGCTTTCAAGATCTGAGAGGTGCTTTCTGAGAGTCTCTGAGCCATTCCCCTTACCTGCACCTTTTGGTCTCAAGCTCAGAGCAGCGTGTTGAAATTTGTTTCTCAAATTTTGGGTCAATTGTTCTGCATTGTTCCCAGAAATGAGGCCGCTTTTCCTGAGAAGCATATCAAGGCAAAACGTCATAATGTGATAGAATTGTTAAGTACGGTCTTCAATCGTTGTCCTCTTCTTTGTTTAAAGATCAGCATTGTGGAACTTGAGAAGAGTCAAAGACAGCAGGAGCTCATGCAGCTGAAGTCGTACACACCGTCTGATGAGTCCCTGTCAGTACAGCTACGCAATAAAAACCATCTGAGCCGGGATCCTGAGGCTGATCATGGCAGGTTCCAACTGGAGCTTGAATGCTCTAAGTTTCCTATGCCCCACATCAACGGCATGAGCCCCGAGCTGTCCATGAACGGCCATGCTACTCCGTACGAAATTCATAACACTTTCAGCAGGCCCTCTTCCAAGCAGAACACCCCTCAGTACACGACCTCTCATCTGGACCAAGAAATCGTTCCGTGTACCCCAAACCACGGCAGCAGACAGAAGGCAGACAAGATGACGAGCTTGTCCTTACCCGATTATACCAGGTTTTCCCCGGCTAAAATAGCACTAAGGAGACACTTGAATCAAGACCATGCAGTCAACGGAAAAGCAGCAACTAACGAGATCCAGAGGTAAGAGTGATCATTCGCTAGCACGGGAAAGGAGGGGTAATACTATTGCTTGTTTTTAACAGCGATGGTTTATTTGGATTGTGGAAAAAAATTTTAAAAGTGGAGTTTTATACTCTTGCAAAGGTTTAGCATCAGGAAAACCAGCAGTGACAGCTGACCGGGGAAATACGGCGGTACAGTGCCTTGAGTTTGGTACAGGCATTCCTTGCAAAAGAGAAGTCATGAGCTTTTGTATTCTAATGATGGTACGTTTCTGTTCCAGAGCTGACCATGTCAAAGAGAATGGCCTTACATATCCGAGCCCTGGTCTTTCAAATGGCATAAAGCTGAGTCCTCAGGAAACTCGGCCCTCTTCCCCAGCGGCCTTACCAATTGCAGGCGAGAAGGTAAGAGATCTGCTTGTGCTCAAGCGCAGAAGTGTTACACCTGGTAGAACAAAGAAAGTTGGCCAAACTAGGGGATGCAGGCATGCTCCTTTCTGTGGTCACCTAGGTGTGGAAAATGACTCAAAGTACAGTAGGTGTGGTACAATAAAAAGAAGGTACTGGCTAGATGAGAGAATGCTGTGCTCATGAAAGATGTGCTTACCTCTGAGTTGCTGGTTTGCGTATGGACTGTGCCGGTAATGCTGTAGGACTTGTTTTTGATCCGATGTGTGTCTACTTGACCTTGAAAAGTAGACTCTTTTCATAGTTAAAAAAATAAAAAATAACAAAAAAAATGTCCACTGCCTTGGTCCAGCCATGAATCGTACTGGAGCAATCATATTGCTCGTTTCGGAGCATGCAGGTGCTCTCCAGTAGCAGGTTACCATGGAAATATTTCTGGCTGCTGCACCTTCTGCGTACAGAGGGCCTCAGGATGTGAATTCTGTCAGATGAGTGCTTTTCAGAGAGCTCTAACAATGACACTGGGAAATGAGCTTATGCTTGGGGCCAGCAGTAGCTTTAATTTACGTATTTCTGTGCTGTTGGATATTGCTGTGGCAGTAGCCTGGTGTTGGTAGCAAAGCTGCTCCATGCATGCCCTGTCTTTGCTATATAATTATCACTTTTAATTGGGTGATCTTCAAAGAAAAAAAAGAAGGGGGGGGGGGAACATAAATGAGCAGGTTACCATTACTTTAAAAAGTCTTTTCAGTAATAGCATGCAATGAAGAACATTACTTTCTCTTTGCATTTACAGGTTTTGAGAGAGAGAACCTCTGTGAGTAATGGAGAAACTATCACCAGCCTACCTATCAGTATTCCTCTCAGCACAGTGCAGCCCAATAAACTCCCTGTTAGTATCCCTCTGGCCAGCGTAGTCCTACCTAGCCGTGTTGAGAAGGTGGTGAGTAAGGGATTGTCAACACTTTCCATCCCTAACTAAAATCACACTGGGCAGTAATGGGGTGCTGTGCACCGGGATCCTTGGTGGGCCGCTAATTTCAAATGTCTGATGCTTCGGGGGAGGCTGCTGTCGGGATGCGTTCTCTTGGCTCGTAGTTAGTCTGTAGATTTTTACTCTCTCTTGTCTGTGGGGTGGTGGTATTTCAACCAGGAAGGAAAGTAGAGTACATGCCTCAGGAGATCCTAGTCTTAAACGTCTGGCTGGGTGGAAGAGGTGCAGAGTCTGAGAGTTTGTGGCAGTGAAAGCAATCACCCATGTCAGTTTGTTCTTAGCCCCTGCCTTCTTACAGACTCTGGGAGACAAATTCTTCTCCCTCAGTTTGGTCATCCCAAAATTGTCTGGCTTTATCACATCCATGTGTAGGATGAACTTGAACAGCACCTTGAGGCTGTACTACCTAATGTGTGAGTGACTGCTCAGCAGAGAGCAGCTAGAGAACTTTTGGAACCATCTCTTTTTGAAATCCTGATCAGTCCATGCTACTCTGAGGCAGAAGAGTTTGTGCTGCTGGCACAAGAGCTGCAAATCCACAAACGCTTGCTGTACCAATCCCATCTTTGGAAAGCTGGAGTTGTTTCGTTGTAGTGAATCCATTATCTTTTTCCATGTGTAGACTTTTAGCTGTAGCAAAACTACAGTCTGCCCAGCTCCGAGCAGAAGCTGTATGTCCTCAGAGCGGGTGCTCTGGATAGCATCTTCCCTTCGGCAGATGGTTTATTCAGGCTGCCGTTTCACAGGTGTTTAGCCCGCTTTAGGAAACACCTCTTGGTGATCATACCCTCAGAGAGCGTCCCAGAGAACATAGCCTAATGCATTGCCTGTTCAGTTTGGGGTTGTTTAGGGGAGCTTCGTGTGCACAGGCTCGGGGACACGATACAGTCATTTGTTTCCTTTCTGGCTGCCTGTGAAGCAGCAGCCTGAGGCGGTTGTTCTCTGATTGCAGTGCTGCCCTGAGTCTAAACTTTCTGGGAGGATGAGCCTGTTCTCCCTCTATCTGCATGGTATCAGTTGTGTCCTAGATACTATTGCAGGATCATTAACTGGATATTTATTTTTGTCCCATAACATGCTGATCTATATTTTTCTCAGAACAAGCAAAATCTAGGACATATAGGAGGTAGAGCCACTTTCCTTGGTAGATCTACTAATGCATGTGAATTTGTTTGAACTGTTGACTTTTGGGTGTCCTTCCTGTACTAAAATGTCTGTTTTTCTCTTCCCCAGAGAAGCACACCTAGCCCAGTTCATCAGAGTAGAGACTCATCGACACTTGAAAAGCAGATTGGTGCTAGTTCTCATAATGGCGTAAGCAATGCTGCTGGAAACAAGCCACTGGCTTTGGCTACCTCAGGTAACGGCCTCGTCTACGCGAAGGTGCGCTGTGTCTCGTCGTGACAGCACTCCCGAGTGCACGTATCGGAGTTTTCCGAGCACTTCTTGTCAGGTCATTCAGGCAGTAGAGCGCTAGAGAAATGTGTGTTTTGTAACGAGACCAAAGCGTCACGGATGGTGATGTTTTGAGACAGTATGTGCCTACAGCTCGGATGCATTCTGGCATAAAGTATTGGTTTGACGTGCTTTACCTGAACTGCAGCACCTTGCAGTGGAAATAAAGAATTGCTTTTGTAAATTCTTCTATATGGATTAAGAGATTGCTGGTTGCCACATTGCAAAGGAAAGTGTTGCGTAGCTGTGCTATGAGCTGATGATCCGGCTTTACAAGTTTTATTTTACAGGGTGGTGGAGTTTTTTTAATAGCAAAATGAATTTCTTGCTGCAGGTCACAATGGTGCCTCATGAGCAGTTGTAAAGTATCTGAGTAGGAAAAATATCCAACAGGAGAGGGTAGGGATAACCTTGAAGTGCAGACATTGCTTCTGAACTCAGTCATCTGGTGGAGTTGTGGCCTTTAGCTGCTCAGGATACGGAAATGTTGTGGACCAGGAAAAGTAAGTTCTAGCCTACAGAAGCTATTCTACAGCTGATCCCTCATCAGAGAGCACATTTGTTCTTCATGTTTCCCACCTCGAGGGGCTTGTGTTGTTTCTTGCATCTGTTTTGCAAAGAAGGGCTTGGCTGCAGTTTTATAGAAAACCAGTTTAAAAAAAAATCTTGTAGTAAACCAATACAGTTTTCCCTTCTACCCCTTTGATTTAGACAGCCCAGAGACAAGGCCTTACTGGAGCACTAAACTCATTTACGATACACCGTGAAAACTACGTAATTCCCTTCCCAAGCTTCCTCCCATGTGGCATTCTTCTGACACATTTTCTTTGAAGATCCCCTGTCACTCCCTAAGCCACAGCTTTTTCTT
Source organism: Pterocles gutturalis (assembly GCF_000699245.1). Taxonomy (NCBI): domain Eukaryota; kingdom Metazoa; phylum Chordata; class Aves; order Pterocliformes; family Pteroclidae; genus Pterocles; species Pterocles gutturalis. Next base: position 24,344 of record NW_010110116.1, on the reverse strand, counting down.
TAATTTTCAGAAGGAGGTGGGCTGAATAGATGACACAGTCCCTTCTTTTTTGGGGAAGGAAATGGACTGAATTTGCCCGTCTATTTCCTGGACGATAGGAAGGAGTTGAGAGTAGAGGAGCCCTGATTTCAAAAGGTGTAACAAAAGAAACTTACACTTGAATTCCTTTTAAAAACCGGATAGAGCACAGGCTATCTCCATATAACACATGAATTTTCCCGACCTGGCAAACGAGTAATGAAAATCGTTAACCCCTAACTGAGACCATCGGCGCACAGAGCCACGTTCTCAGCTGCGCTGTGCAAAAAGCAGCTGGGCAGCTTCCTGTGTAACACACAGCTGCTGGCTGATGGACCGCAGGTAGAGCTGAAACCACTCCCAGCCATCCCCGAAACCTAGCACTGTGACCTCTCACTCAGCAGAAGCAATGATGTATACTTTCCCTTTCAACAGGTTTTTCTTACTCTTCTGGCTCCGTGGCAGTCAATGGAAATCTTACAAACAGCCCAGCCCATCTTAACCATAGTGTTGATCAGGCAGCTCTGGACGACTCTGGGAGTCTGTTTAACTCAGTAGGGTCTCGGAGTTCCACTCCACAACATCCTTTGCTAATGATGCAGTCAAGGAACTCTGGGCAAAACTCCCCTGCTCACCAGCACTCAACAAGCCCCAGGTTAAATGGCACCTCCCAGAGCCTGGTAGGGGTATTGCAATATGCAGATGCTCAGAAGATGTTTGCCGAAGGAACAAAGGGGGATCTTCAGTCTGATGCAGCGTTTTCAGATCCTGAGAACGAGGCCAAGAGAAGAATCATCTTTACGATCTCTCCTAATACAGGACATGTAAAACAATCCCCTTCCAACAAGCACAGTCCTCTGCCCACGAGCGCTCGGCTGGACTGTGGCCAAGCACATGCGCAGGATGGGAAGAAGCGAGGCCGGCGGAAGAGATCCTCTACTGGGAATCTCAGCGGGAACTCCGGGGTCTCCCCTAAACGCAAATCCTTACCTACTGTGTCTGGACTCTTTACGCAACCGTCAGGTTCACCACTCAATATCAACTCCATGGTAAGGCCAAAAATGAAGAGCTCTAGCAAGAGACAAGGGTCTGGGAAAGGTCTTAGAACAGTTGAAGCTTGTTTCTAATTCAGTTCTTTAGCATGCTCTCAGGCTGTTCCCGTGCTAGGAGCTAGAACCGGTGTGAAGAGCCTTGTGAAAAGGGCCCCTCTGAGAGGCGAGAGAATTGCTGAAAAGTTGGCAAACTATTTCTGTGTACGTAGAACATCTTCAAAGAGTTCTTTGCTGTCAGAGCATTAAAAATTAAAAATAATCTCTTCCCTCGTGACAAAGAGCTTGTTTCTGCAGTGATTTTTAGGCTGTAGGTTAAATATTTTGAAAATAGTTTAAACTAAGATTGACTAAATAGCATCA
>NW_010110116.1:12043-22900 GCF_000699245.1 Pterocles gutturalis | reverse complement strand
ATTCCTGCATAATTAAGCCAGCTCTACTAGTTGTGTTCATGTGATCCTGCAGTGGTAGTTTGAAAAGAAATGCAGTTATCTCATGTCTTCATTTCTGTGTTTAAACATACAATCAAAGAATTAAAATTAGTTATTTTTCCAAGTTATATTTAAGCTTTCATCCCGGACTCTAATGCAGGATGGTGGAGTAGAACAACGGCAGTGCTAAACAAGCAGCTGTTGGCATATCCTGAAGCTGAGCAAGTGAAGCCTGCTTTTAATATCCTTAACAAGATGCCTTGTTTCTAAAGGGATACTCTCATCTGTAACTGCTTTCTTTCCTTCTTGCCCAGGTCAATAACATTAACCAGCCTTTAGAAATAACAGCCATTTCCTCTCCCGAAAACTCCCTGAAGAACTCTCCTGTTCCTTACCAGGACAATGACCAGCCTCCGGTACTGAAAAAGGAAAAGCCCCTCGTTCAGACCAACGGCGTTCATTACTCTCCTCTAACATCAGATGAAGAGCAGGGATCTGAAGACGAGCACAATAGCAGCAGGTGAATACACAGGCGTAGGTTTCAGGATGAGATTTCTCTGCGGGCTGATATCGGTACTCTGAGCCGGAGAGGTGCGGTGAGCCCTCTTTGTTCCCTTTGCTCGGAGACCGATTCCATTATGCCGAGGCTCTTACGCAGCTGAAGTTGCGAACAGGGAAGGTACTTAGGCAGCAGTACTTGAATGTGGGAACCCACTCTTGCTGTGTTTGCAAGGCTGGCAGAGTCTGGCCTCTGAAAGAACTAATGTAGGAATTATTTCTTTTTACCACGTTGCTTTGTAGGAGTACTGAGGCTATGTGTAATCTTTAACTAAGAATCTGCCTCCTCCTCACTCCCAGTTTCAGCTTGATTCAAAATTCTCCACTTCCTGCCCCAAACTGTTGATGTGTTAAAAATTGAGTACTTGCCAGCTTTTGCCTGGCTGTGGGGTGCAATTTTTTTTCATGTTTAAGGTGCTGGAAAAGTAACTGCTGTAGAAATGTGAGCAACTTCTTGTTGTGAAAGAAGAGCAGCAATGAAGTCCTCTGAACGTGCACTAATCTTGGCAAAGAGCAGAAATACTGTAATAGCTTCTACTTAAAGTTTGTGGTGGATTTTTTTTAATGCTTTTAAGTTCCTTTAGTAACATACAGCTTTCTAGCTGAGTTGGCTTTACATACTCCAGCCTACTGTTAAGATGTGAACATGTGGAAGATGGGTTATGAGGGTAAATGTGCAACAAAAAAAATCTGCAACGAGTCCTATAACCTTTTTGTTTTCCCACTAGAATTGAAAGGAAAATTGCAACAATATCGTTGGAAAGCAAATCTCCACAGAAGACTGTTGAAAATGGTAGGTGTGAGGAATGGTCGTTAGTTGTTGTAATGGTTGGTCTTGGGAACAGGCGCCTGCCCCCGGTCAGAGGCAGGCTTCTCTGTGCTTCTCTACTGCTGAGCAGAGTGCCGTTCTGCCAGGGCTTGGCATCATCGCAGTTAAGACAGGCGGCTGGTAATTACAGATTTTGGGTCAGTTCTTTCTGTAGTCACAGGTCTCCAAAGATCTGACCAGTTTTTTCGCTGACTCAGGGGTTGGGGAGGTATCTGTAGTACAAAGACTGAGGAAAAGGTAGATCAGCATTCTCAAACTTTTTCAGAGAATTAAACTGAATTTTAAGGACTTTCAGGTGACTTCAGAAATATTTTTGCCTTTGGATTAGAAATAGAATTACAGACTGATAAAATGTGGGTGTTGAAAGGTAAAACCCTGTTCTTAATGAGCACATTCCGTAAATGCTGATTTTTGACACTTACAAATTTTCTTCCAAACCAGGCGGCAGCTTATCTGGGAGGAAACAAGCACAAAGCAACGAGAACATGAATAGCAGTAAATGGAAATCTACTTTCTCACCAATATCTGACATCAACCTGACCAAAACTACAGATAGTCCCTTGCAGTCGGTTTCATCTCTGAGCCAGAATTCGCTGTTTGCCTTCAGGCCGTCCTCCGAGGACAGCCTTGCCGTCGACGCCAAGATGACGGCGCACACACGGAAGAGCATTGCCATGCCCTCGTCCGGGGCAGACGGGCTCAGCCCCAGTACAAACTCCACTAACGGCTTCACGTACAACGGTGGACTGTCGAGTGACATTGGTTTACACAGCTTTATCGATGGTGCTTCTCTTCCGCATAAGGCTTCGGACGTGGCGACTTCCAACTGCTCCCTGAGTTTCCAGTCACAGCGAAGCAAAGATGCGGGGATATCGGAAACGAATCCTTTTTTGAACAAAAGGCAACTCGAAGGCCTCAGTGGCACGAAAGGAGAAGACTTAAATCGGTCGGGGGTCAAAGGCAAAGAGATCAGTGAAATAAGCATTCGTACTGTGGGTTCTTCAGAAAAAAACTCTTTGCAGCATAACGGAAAGGTCGGCAAAGGAAGGGACCGAGATGTGGAGTTTAAAAACGGCCACAACCTTTTCATTTCTGCTGCTGTTTCATCTGGTGGCCTTCTGAATGGTAAAAGCCTTTCGACTGCTGTTTCTTCAGCAGGCAACCCAGCATCTTCTGTTCAGACGCACCATCCTTTCCTAAACACTTTGACCACTGGATCGCAGTTCCCCCTCGGCCCCATGGCCTTGCAAGCAAACCTCAACTCGGTGACAAATTCCTCGGTATTGCAGTCCTTATTTAATTCAATGCCAGCTGCTGCCAGTCTGGTCCACGTGTCATCAGCCGCAACCAGACTGACTAATTCTCACACTATGGGGAACTTCTCTCCTGGGGTTACAGGTGGAACAGTTGGAGGTAGGCAGAACTCTTTCTCTGGTATAAGACAGGGCCTAAAGGAAGGTCTGACGCTGCCTCTCCAGGGGTGAAACCCTTTCACTTCTGCAGGATCTGTCCCCCATAACCAGTCTCTTCTGTCTCTCGGAAATGCTAGGATGAGTTCAGTTCCCCACAGTGAAACCTCATGAGCTTTGTCTGCTAGATGAGCTTGTTGTTATCACCTTAACGAAAGAATACACCCAGACTTTGTGATTTCATAATGTATGCTTGTTCAGATGTTGCGGTGTTGGAACCAACGCAGGTCCGCCTGCAGGTAAAAGATGTAACTTGTCATGAGACCAAGTTAAGGATCTCTAACTTGGCAGCTTGAGTAAAGGTTGAGATTAGGCCTTGGATGGAATTTAGCGTGATCCAGGAAGAGCAAAACATCAGTGCCTCTTCAGAGGAGGTGGTGTTGGGAATTGCGTAGCGTTCTGGCTCTTGAATGGACACGAAGAGCGTTTCTTTGCCAGGAAGGGCAATGCCATATGCACCTTGCGCTTCTGGGGTTCTGCACATGCTTGGCTTCTGTGGCCCAAACCGGAGACAAGCTGGCAGGACTAGAAGATAGGCTGAACCTGCCGTCACTAAGTGTCCAAGGCAGTTTTTCTTACCTGTCCATAATCATTCAGGCACCATGTCGGGAAATCCTAACTCTCACATCTCTCAGCACGTAGATTTTCTGGAAATACAATCTCCCCTCTGCTGCCCTGTAAGTGGGAAAGCAGGAGGGTGGGGAGGGAAGAGCAGCACTTTGAGTCTTCAGCTAAACAACTCTAGACACCACGTAATCTCATCAAAAGTCTACCCGTGTGGTATAGAACTGACAGTTCTTGGGTCTGACCATTTTTCCTCGTGGCATTTAGAGGTTGGCGGTAAGAAAGGTAAGTGAAATCTTTTGTACCTCCTGGCCTGCACCATTATCCCTCATTGCTTGCTGCCTTCTCATGCTGCATATTTTTGTGTGGGGCTGTAACTATTATAATTTTGCTTTTTATCTTTTTTTTTTGTTTGTTTTGTTTTGTTTCTCTTGTCACTGGAGACTGTACAAAGCCCATCTGTTGAAGCTGAGTTTTTCTCTCCTGTTTGCAGGTATTTTTAACCATGCGGTGCCTTCTGCCTCCTCTCCTCATCAATTTGGAGCCAGTTTCAGCAGCAGTGCTGTCTCTAGCAGCACAGTGCTAAGCTTAAACCCTCTGCAGGCTGTTGCCAGCACCTCATCCTCATCCTTCCCACCCCCTTCCTCTAATTTAGTAACATCTAGTGAGACTAGATCTGCTCAGCACCTCAACAGAGCGCCAGTGCAATCTGTTTTCCATTCCCCTCTGCCCCCTCCTAACGTTTCATTGCCCCCACCTCCTCCATTACTTGCTTCTAACTCCGAGCCTGCGCTTCTGCAGAACCTGCCATCCATCCCACCTGGTGAAGCTTTTTTACCATCCTCTTCTGCTGCTTCTGTCCAATCTGCTAACGCTTCTTTGTCTATTAAGCTAGCTTCTCTCCAGCACAAAACCTCCCGCCCCTCCTTTACAGTCCATCACCCGCCTCTGCCCCGCTTGGCGCTGGCACAGTCCGCGCCCGTGATGGCGCAGTCCAACGCAGCCGGCACGTCCGCTATGTGGGTTACACTTGGCATGCAGTCTCCTTACGCTTCTTCGCACCTTTCTGGGGTTAAGCCACGATAAAGAGCTTGCTTAGCTAACAGTTCTTATTTTGTAAGGTAAGGCTAGAGAAAAAAAAAAAAAGAGGAGTTTTGTACAAGATGCTGAATGATGCTTCTTCCTTTTCAGAGATAGGTTGGGGATGGGCTCTGTGAAACAGAAAAAACTCTAAAATGTGGGATGCAAATAATCTGATGGGAGAGGATGGAGAGTTTTAATGCTCTCTGTTCTGGGAGTCAGGATTTCTCGACAAGGGGTGCTCACAGTGGTAACTCTGTCTCATCTGACGTGAGGATTATGTTCAGGTTGGGATCACTTTATGAAAATGTTTTATTTCTGAAGATCACTAATCAGGAGGAAATGTCTATTTTTCAGTAGGGTTTTATACAGTTCCGAGGCGTGGTTGTTGCCTACTTTGATTCCCCCCTCCCCTCTTCTTGCCCTCCGACACAGACTGTTGCATCCCCACAAACCCGTGTTCGCGTAGCGTTAGGATGCGTGACGGTGCTGCTTTGTGACTGTACGTGGCGATGTGGTGGTCTTGTTTTTACCGTAGTCAACAACAGCTGCTCTAAATAATCATAAAGTTCAAAATCTCAAGGTTACAAGCTGCAGCTTTGTCTTGGAGAGCAAACGCGCTGGTCTTGCATTTCAGTTCCTGTGCCCCCTGCATCACTGGAAAACACAACCGCAGGTAGCAAAGAGGGGTTGTAATTTCTGGGTGCGCTGCAGCTTGACCTGCTAGGGCTCACGGTGACCACCAGAACCTGTATTTATGCTCACTTGGCAATCACTGGCCTGCTGGGTAGACTGTGAATGGGAACACAGGGAATCTGCAGGGTTCACCGTGGTCCGTGCTTCCTAAAGGCTGGGGCCGTAGAGGAGGGGAGCGTTCCCGAGCCTGGACGCGTTTTTCCTGAAGCAGGTATTTAAATGCCTTTAGAAGCAACTCCAGAATAAAGCGTACCACCACAGAGCTGGGTCCTGTTGTTAATGACGATCCTCTGTGGCATCCTGCTGTAACAACTCACGCTCACAAAGTGAAATCAGAACGTCAGGCCCCAGAGCTCGCTCCGTGCTTTCCTGTAGGTCTCTGATGTTGTTCTGTTCGCTGCTACCAAAGCTGCAATCTGTGGTTGAATACTCTTTGCCGCTTATAAAACATGACTCAATTACACCGTACCTGAGAGATTCTTTTGGCTGTGCATTGTCTATAGCGTCTTCACATTGCTCCACAGACACGAACAAATCCTCGGTAGGCTTTTGTGAGGCACGTAAGTATCACCTCCACCCTTCTGTGCGGCTGAGTTTTGAGTAACGTGGCATCAGCAGAGACCAGCGCTGCCACGTGGGTACAGAGCGGACTTAAAAAACCCCAAATAGGAACAAGATGGGGGAGAAGGGGCGAGGAGGGTTAGGCTTGGGGTTTTCTATACGTGAGCCACTCGAGAACAGTGTGAAAGCTTCTGCTGAAGCAGTTTCCTTACCTGCAGCTGAGGTCGTACTGGGCTGGGCTCCTTACCATCGGGTGTGACTGTCCCTGTCGCAAAAATGTTCCGAGCAAAATAGGCGAGGGACAAAAGCGTGGAGAAAGGGTAGCGGGATGCCAAAGCTGGCGTGTGGAGCGGAGGAGCAGCAATAATGCTGCCAGGAGAAGGTGGATGACGGGTGTAACGTCACTGTGGTCCTGCTCCGTGCAACTCGTGAACGTAGGTCACGTATGTGAGCTGTTTCCTTGACTTTGGTGTGAATACCTGTGCTCAGAGTCCAGGTTAAAATCTGGAATCGGGCTCAAATAAACTGCTTTGCTTCTCATAATATTTTTCCCGCAGGGTAATAAAAAAGTCAAAGCAGAGTGGCGTGTGCTAGAAGAAGGTATAGTACTGAGGGGGGAAATATTTTTTTTTTTTTTAACCTCCCCACCTGAGGTCGGTCCCAGGAGGACAGAGTTCAGTGTGGTGACGCTCTCAGAAAGTTTTAAAAGCTGCAATAGCCAGGAGGGGCTGCGTGTCGCCCCTGGAGGCATCGTTTCTGTCTAATTGTGGTTGGGTCAAGAGTTGCTCCTTCTTTGCTGGCTAACGAGGTCTCGGAGCAATGTAGAAATGATTGACACATCTAACACACAGTAGATTTTTTTTTTGTCTTTTATTTAGATGAGTCTCTTCCTCTCCTCCTGTTGTGCAGGTAACTAGGATTTCTACCTCAACCCAATGTGACCTATGCAAGGACAACGTGGACCAACTTCACTCGGCTTCCACTGAAAGGTGCTCACCTGGCCTGTGCAGGGGTTTCTACTCTCTTACTACTGGACAAAATAAAAACATAAAAAGACCTAAACAACAGAGAAAAATATATTTACTGTGAATCTGAGTTAAAAAAAAAGAAAAAAGGAGAAAAAAAAAAAGGCAAAAGAAATGCTTAAAGCTCCAGTTTGTATTGTTGATAGTTTAGATAAAGTATTTATCTTTTTTTAAAGTGAAAACAATTTTGACTTATTTTATTCCACCTAGAATCATAAATACAACTTATTATTAAATTCTCAGAATAATAAAGGACTGGCACACCAGCAGAGATGTAAAGAGCCTCCTCTCGGTGCTATTTCATCCGTCAGAACTGTGCCTCTAGTTTGAATCCTTGGTGCTGAATTTGGAGGGTTGACCAATGCCAAACCCAGTTCTCAGAAAGCTCTGCAGCTTAGTTATTCACCTTCCTCTGTTCATATTCCAAACCCCGCTCGCTTTGCAGTGTGAGCTACAGAGAAGGGCGATTTTAGCCAGTGTTTTGTTTCCTTTGAACGGAGCCAGGCGCTCTGTTAACTGGGTGGTTTTTCATTGTGTTGATGACAAACGAGAACTCCCTGCTCCCCTCCAACTCCCTGCTCCCCTCCGGAGCGGCAGCTCGAGCCCCTGGGGTGGCCCAGGCCGGCTCAGCCCGCGCAGGCACAGTTTGAACAGGAGAAATTCAAGTCCTGCCCCATTCGAACTACTTCACTGGGCCATTTGCAGTTGCTGGTGGCACTCAAGTCACTGTGAATTTTTGGTAGCTAGTCCGCTAACTCCTTTTGTCGTTGGCATATGAACAGGGTGTGTAATCACTGGGATTGGTCAGACCCTTCTTTCCAACCGCGGGAAGACTGAACATAGTGCTTCTGTACTGGTGCAGGTAGCAGATTTTCTCAGCTTGTTGTGTTTTTTTTTTTTTTTTTTTGTTCCAAGTACAATGTATTTTGTTAGTAGGGTTTTGATACTTGATTCCGAAATGGCTTAGCCGTGTACATTTATTGACGAAGTGCATTTTGCTTTTGTATTTCTTTGCTTTTAAGTAGGTCTTAAATGGTAGTTCACAAAAACACCGCAATCTAGCTTACCGTGCTGCCACGCTATTGAACTGGTGCAGTGAATTGTATCGTGACTTGGTGTTCTGTGTACAGAAAGCGCCGCTCGGAGCAGCGGCTGTATTTTATAGAGATGTGATGAAAAATTATAAATTTCATATGCTTGATTTCATTTATTTTTAGATTGTACAATGCACAGTAAACTTGTAAAAACTTATTTATTCAAGTGCACAAAGAGGAGAAGGATGATCTGTTCCGTAGAAATCACGCTGGTCTGTGGTTCAGACTGGCCCAAGCACCAATAAAGGAAACTACAGTAAAAGAAGGGGAATTGCAACAGCAAAATGATGGAAAAAAAAACACATTTAGGCTTTGGGCAACACCTGCCTGCTAGCCCCGGTGCTCCGAGGGGCAGACGGACTGTGTCGGAGGCACTCACTGTCCTGAAATTCCTTCTAGGTCGCTAGTGCTCCCTAAGGAGTCTCCCACCTCCAGCAATCGGGTATTTGCCTTGGACTCGAGCCTGGCTTTACCAGCCACCCCACAGCATCCCGCAGGCACAAAAAGCTGGGCTGGGCTGAACCCATCAGCTGTTAACTCCTGCCTGACGTAGGTGAGATCCCTCTGCCCTCGTGTGCTCTCTCCTGGGTGCAGGAGGAAGGGTTGGGAGCTCCATCCTGGCCGTGTTCGAGTGTTGGGTTCCAGGTGCCATGGCAGCTCCTGCCCTCTCCAGCCTGCAGGGATGCCCTTTGCTCTGTGCCCCGTCCCTGGCAAGCTTAGCAGAGATTTAGGACAACGTTCAGTTATCTTGGTGATTCCAAAGTGTGTCTTCCACGGGCAGCCTGTTGTGTGCAGATACTGTTGATCTGACTTTTATTCACTGGACAGGGAAGGGATGGACAGCCTGGGAAGAGAGGGACGTTTTGGAAGTTTTCTGCTTTGCGTGTGGGAGAGGACTTGACAGCGGTGCGCCCTGCTGAGTTATTAACAGCAAGATGAAAACCTGGCAAAGGGCAAAAATGCTCAGAGGGTGATAGCTGAGAAACATCCAGTAGCTTCTAGTAGAAGCCATACGCAGTTTATGTCCTGGAATCCAGGAAGACAATGTAACCCAGATGTTTTGCAGCTGGGACTTGGGCAGCTCCAGCTTCTTCCAGATCCTTGGGGAAGTTGCAGAGCTGCCTTAGCATCCTTCCCAGCAAACGGCTGAGTGCTCAGGTCTTTGAAGGCTTGAAATTGGTGGGCTGTGCCCGAGCGATTGCTGGAGGGGCAGCAGCCTTAATTCCATCTCCCCCATCGTTTGTATCCCCACTGAGAGAGACAAGGAAACACAAGTAGAAGCTGTTAATTAATCACTCTGCTTTTATCAGATCCTTTTCTGAAAAGGGACCAAGGCGCAGTGCTCCTTGGACCTCTTGTCCCCCCCTTCATCTCAAACTGCAGAAGACGTCCAGCAAGCGAGCTGGGCTGCCATCGCTTGATCTGTACGGGGAGGGTTTGCTGGTGTTTGTACCCGAGCTGCTCGCAGGACCCTGGCAAAGGTGCCCGTTCGGAGAAGGAACCGACTCGTGGAGCTCTGTCAGACCTGCTGGGCTTCCCAACACCTCCTCGCGGCCCTGATGGCCCGGCTGGCTCCGGGCACTCCTCCTCGGCCACGTCCTTGGTGTGGGAATGACTTGCTTTGTCCCGAGGTTCACGGAATTTCAGGAGTCGGTGTCTGGGGAGCAAGACAGGACTGTCAGACGCGGTTTGGTGGTGGGCTTGGCAGTGTCGGGTTTGCAGTTGGACTCAGTGATCTTAAAGGTCTTTCCCAACGTAAATGATCCGATGTTTGTCATCTGCTCTCCGGTGGGTGCTGTGGAAAAGCAAAGCCCCCTCTGTCCCTCGGTGTCACCTGCGGTGGCGGGTGCTTTGGTGATGGGTCGCAGGACTGGCTCACGAGCAGGCGTTGGCAGTCAGCCCACAAGCCCGCTGGCTGTGGCTCACACGTGCTATCGAGACGTTTTCAGCTGCCCAGCGTTCTGGAGCCTGTGGCTCTCCAGCCATCAGCCGGGAAGACCAAAGGAAACCAGACGCTGACCCAGGAGTAAATGCATAGTAGTTGGGACGGACTTGAAAGGCGTTCAGCCTGCTGGCCGACCTGCTGAGCGTCCGCTTCAGCCTCCTGGGCTCCGTCGGGACCAGCCCTTCATCTGTCTCTGCATCACCTCCATGCTGTCGTTCCCGCTGTTTCCATCTTGGCAGCCCCCATGGCAGGAGCCTGGAGCTGCTCTGGCCTGACACCGTGGGCACCTCCGTGATGAACTGTGTAACGGGAACGTGTTCCACTTGTGTGCAGCTCTGGTGTAAACCCTCCCGGTATTCCCCGCGGAGACGCGCTTCCAGGAAGGTGCCCGATGAGCTGATGCTCGCAGGGAGCGGTGGCAGAGGGAAGCCAGGAGAGCTCAGGTCTTGGGCTGGTGTCTTAACATCGCGTTAGCTGGGGGATGTTGCCAAGAGCTTTATGGTGTTGTCTTCCCCGCTCCTGGATCGTTTATGGCTCTGCTATAATCTCAGGCAAGTTCAACCTGTTTCTCCTCTGTCTGCAAACCAGGGAGAGCATTTACCCCTCTGCCAGGCTGCTGGAGGATGGGAAGATCTGATCCTTATGGCTTCAAGAAAAAGACCCTCGTGACCCTACCGTGGGAGCGCCGTGCCAGAGCTCTGAAACCTGTTTTCAATAATTGGAGATAATTTGGAGTAATCAAAGCCAACCAGCCAGTTCCAAAAAGGAATTCCTTCTGCGTTACCACATCCTGCCGGGTCCGGTGGGTTCGTGGCTGTCACACATGTTCCTTCTCCTCCACGCCGCTGCTGCCAGCGAGGAACTTGTCAGGAAGCTCAAATACATCTTGTAGCACGTACGTTGCCAAAAAAAATTGAACTTCCTGAGCATTGTGCTGAGCAAAACCTGTGCCCCGCTGCTAACTGTCAGCCCTGGGGCCGAGCCCTGCGCACTCTTCCTTTTTTGGTGCTTCGCTACC
>NW_010110116.1:7017-12027 GCF_000699245.1 Pterocles gutturalis | reverse complement strand
CGTCCTCGCGGGGTCCCGCCCGCCGAGACCCACCGTGCTGCGAGGCTGGGAGCGCGCCAGCGGCACCAAACCCAAACTGGCTCTTTGCTGCAGATGAGTCATTCAGCAACAATCCTCCCATCAGCCGGGGGTGTCTGGGGCACCCGGCAGTCAGATTCCTCGGGTTTTTTCGTGTAGCTGAGGGAGAAAGTGGGAAAACATTGGGCTGGAAGGTGTAGATGTTGGGCTGGTGGAGCAGAGTCGGTGTGACGGGGAAGTCGAGCTCTCCCTGCATCTCTTGTGGGATGAACGAGGCTGTTTCCTTTAGGAAGGTGTGGATCGGTCTGGAGAGCCGTAAGGATGGGAACCAGCTTTGCCTCTGCCAGTTTAGGTTGTGGGTGCAATGGGACAGAGGCGCAGGGGAAGCTGCCACCAGCGGCGTGCAGCACATCCTCGATATACCTGACACGCGGACACAGCACCTTCTCTCTAACAGCAGGAACTCGTGGCTCCTTGGTCAGACAAACGTAGAAACGTTTTCTTGTGCTTCCATCTCGTTTCCTTCCTTTTCCTTCCCGGTGGCGATAGCTGCTTTATCTTTCGGCCCATGCCTTGTGCTCACCCCGCCGTTGGCTGGGGATGGCTCGGCTCCGGGCGTGGGCTCAGCCCGAATCCCCCCGTGCCAGGACCCGCTGCTGGGGTTGGAGGTGAGCCTGTAGGGGCTGACGATGGGGTTGCACCCACTGAAGCCTCCCAGGCAGGAAGGTTGCATCACTTGCCCATGAAGGGATCTGCTGTTCGCGGGTTTTGTGAATCAAGAGCTTTCAAATCCCCAGGATGTGACACTCCTCATCCCGAACCTCGCCCGGCTCTTTGTCACACTCAGTTACTTAATCTCAACTCAAAGTGTTAAGTAGCTTTCTTCTTTCTGTAGTCAAACTTAATACCCAAGCGAGTAACTCCTTCATCTGAAATGTGCAGAGCAGAGGCGTTCCCGGCTGGATGAGCTCTTCCATCCTCCAGCATCTCAGACGGGGCATCGCGTCAGCACTGCTCGGCCGTGGCGGCGGTCGACTGCGGGGCTCGGGGCTGCGTGCGTGTGGGTGCCTTCCCCCTCATGGGGACAAGAGTTTTCTTCTGAGAGGCGTTGGTGACATTTCTTCTTCAACCCCCTTCTTTGGGGGTCGGGCTTGATGACCTGTAAACGTCCCTTCCCACCCAGACTCTTCCCTGATTCTCTGCACAGACAGATCTGGGATAGTTGCCTGCCTCGGAAAATAAATGGGTGTGAGCAGGAAGGAGATGGGCAGAAGCCAGATCTGCCTCGCCCGCTTTTATTGCGGCGCAGATTCGTACCAAACACAGCGGGGCTGTGACAGCGTTTGCTCCCCACCACCGTGGATTTACTCCCTGGAGTGATCAGGTTCCATCCCTCCCCGTCTCCCCAGCAGCGGCGGCTGAACCTTCCCCTGCTGCTGGGCTTCCCGTGCCCGGAGGAGCTCCTGCTCTGAATCCCAGAAGGGTTTGGGTGGGAAGGGACCTTAAAGCCCCCCCAGTGCCACCCCCTGCCATGGGCAGGGACACGTCCCACTAGCCCAGGTTGCCCAGAGCCTCATCCAGCCTGGCCTTGAAGCACCGAGGCCACGTTCAGGCAGCGTGGGGTCTCCTCCCGGGAGCTGGGGTTTGATTCTCGCCAGGGTTGAGTATTGAGAAAGCAGCATCCGCTCCCCCCACCCATTAGTTTTCCACTTGGAAGGAGCAAAGGAGGAGCTGAGCGATGGTGTGCGAGGGGAGAGCATCCGCGGGTGCAGAGCTGGGCTCTTGGGTTTTGGTGGGACACAGAGTCCCCGAGAGCAGCCGGAGGGCCAGCAGGCACTTCCACCTCCTCCCAGTTTGCCCAGCGGTGCCACCTCTTTGTGACTCCCGCGGATCCCTCACCGGGGACCTGCGCCTTTGTGCCCCTCCTGCAGCAGGGCCGCGCTGCCACAGGGCCGTCCCCGGCAGCGGTGTCACTGTCACCCACGTCCCACAGACGGGACATTTGCAGGATTCATCCTTTGCGTTGCCCAGGGCTGCTCCACCAGCCCCGGTTCCCCCGTTTGAGGTTTTGCCACGTTGCTGGATGAGGAGAGACTCCCCCAGCCCTTCCCTCCCCGGCCGGGTCCCGAGCACTGGGGACAAACCCGTGTGTCCCCAGTCTGGGGTCCCCGTCCCGGCCGGTGCTGAAGAGCCGTTTGTCAGGATTCAGTGACTCTGTCCTGGCGCCGGCGTCGGGTGGCTTTGGCCGAGTCCCGCGTGTGACCCGTTTGCTTTCGGGGTTGGAATCGGTCCTTTCGGTGCAGGGTACGGACACCTGGAGTTAGTGATGTTATTTTTTTCTTGGAGGGTGTTATCCCAACTCACCCAGGTGGCTGTCATGACAAATTCAGCTTTTGTTTTGCCTGAGCCAGAAGCATGGAGAGGGTTGAGCACAGGGAGCTCCAAACTTTGATTTCTTCCCTTAAGGAACGGCCGTTGCGCAGTGGACTGCGAGCCAGCAGTCCTGGATTTAAAAATCACAGCTTGGGGAGAAGAAACTAGACAGTGTTTTTGTGAACTATCTTTGCAGCACTGAGGAAAAATCACAAGAATCGGATTTTTTTGGAAGCAGAGATGTGGTCAGTGTACGAGGATTTGAAGTTTTATGGCTGGGGGAGAATTTTTTTTTTTTCTCCCAACATTTCCGTAGCTTGCGTATCGGGTTTTTCACTAAGAGATGGATTACCAGTTTTAAAAATGTTCTTGTGCCATGTTTTATTGATCCGTATCATTATAAATATTTAAATATCTGTTTAGACTGACGATTGCAATGAAAGATGCTACTATTGGGAACTTCAGGGTTTAAACCCAAGACCAAAAAATGGGAAAAAATTCTCCAATATATTCGCTGTTTGCGACCCTCTTTCTGAAGAAGCTTCTGAAGGTTTTGTTGTTTCAAACTAAAAACATGGCTTAAAATTCAAAGTTTTGTGGTCCTAACCCTGTTTTTCTCAAGTTGCTGATCCTTTGGGGTTTGTGTTTTTTTTTGGTACATTTGTTGCTTTTCTGGTGCAGTCACATCATTCTGTAGAGAGGTCTTGTTTCTGGAGTCAGTGGGGAAAAGGTGGAATGGGTTGATCCATCCTGCTTGGCTTTTTTAACCTAGTAATCTTTTAAGCGATCAATTTCAAATTAAAAACCAACTTTTTAGGTCTCTGTTCTTCTTAAACTTTTTAGGAGTGAGAGCCTGCCCTCGCTGAGTGGGACTTTGATGGGGAAAGCAGTAGAATATGAGGTTGCTGTTGCTCAGGAATTGATTAGTAAACTTTTAACTACTAATAAAAATCCATTTTTCAATGGATTTTTTAAAAAACCCCATTTTCTTAGAACAGTGATATGGGATGTTTCCTAGTGAATAGGAATTAGTTTATATAATTTAGCCTATTAAACTGAATTATTTAAAATTCAAACTTCCCCTAATTTATCTTTTTTTTTTTTTTTGTGGTTTGGGTTTGGGTTGTGGTTTTTTTTTTTTTATACCAGTAAGTTGTCCTGTCATTCCTTTCATTCTTCCATAGAAGTAGCGTGAATTCTTCTGCTGTGTATATATGTATGTATAATATATATATTTCCACCCTGCCTTTCTAATTCTCCACAATGTAAGAGTTAGGTTTTTTTCTCCCTTTCCCTCCACTTCATTTCTTGTGTCTTTACCTTGATTTGTAATTGAAACGATGCTTTGAAGTTTTGTCTTTATATTAAAGTGTACGTATTTTAATACACCGTCCTGGTGTGGAGTTTCACTGCTTCCGCAGGCGCCGCCGCTCCGCCGTGTCCCCAGCCAGGCAGCACCTCGGGCTCTGGCACCGCTGGGGACAGTTCAGCTCTTGGGGTTTAGCCTGCTGGTGACATTACACCCCCCAGTGACATCTCCTGTTTCCCCAGTAGCTTCACCAGTATAGAACTGGAATCAGCCAGGTGATGTATTTAAATTCGGACGCGGTGGCCGTAACACTTTCTAATTCGCTGGAGGATTCTTAAAACGAGACGACGGTCCCGCTTCACCCGACGCTCGCACAGGGGATGGCTCCCAGCAGGGTTTTAGATGCTGGGAGCAGGTTCCAGCAGCAGCCTGACCCACCTCCTCTTCCTGAATGTTTGTCACTCAGGCAACTGCCGAGCGCTCGGCTCCCTTTGCAAAAATCCTCTAAAAATCCTGCGCCGGTGCCCCCCTGCTCCTTCTGGGGAGCCCCAAGGCACCATCCCCTCGGTGCCCCATCAGCCGTCCCCCTCCCGCGGGGGCTGCGCTGGACCCTGAGGGCCGCCCCTCCCCAGCGAAGGGTTTGGGTTCGTAGCACAGCTCTGACTGCCAGAGGTTAAAACAAGTTTTTATTGGAAATGTTCACTGTCCAACAGAGAACCGGCTTCGGTCCGTGGCAGAGCCCGGACACAGAAAAAGCGGAGTGACCAGAGTACGAAAAATTGTCTAGAGATCACCAGCAGCCGATGCAGATCTCAGAGTGTCTAAAGTACCATCTACTGCAACCCACCCCACGGCCCCAGAGCTATTCTAGAAGTTGATCTGAGTTATGAGCCGGCTGCTGGCCCGTGTAACTCTTCACAGCGTTTGTCTTACATTCAGTGAGAAAATGTCATCGTTGCCTCTTAAATAAGTGTGTGTTGTGATTATCTCTCGCTCACCCAACGTCTGAATACAATGCCCGTTTTACCTACAGCGAAGATGGTGGGTGCCAGCTCTGCCTGCTGAGAGGAAGGAAATAGTCCTGGAAGGCACGCGGGCGAGAGCTGCTGGCTACTGAGCGCGGCCGGCAGAACGGCGAGGGTGGCCGGCAGGAACGGCGAGCCTCGCTGCAGCACTACGATTTTGTTTGCTAGAAATGATTGAACGTTGGCAGAAGTCCTGGCTTTTGGTTTATCTATGGGTTGACTTTGCATACTGAACAATCCCCTAAAGCTGGGGAGCTGAGCTTGGACGTGGCTGTTCTGCCTCTG
>NW_010110116.1:5367-6976 GCF_000699245.1 Pterocles gutturalis | reverse complement strand
CCGGAGCGCTGCGGTACCTGCGGTGGGGCCAGCCCACGGCTGCTCCGCTCAGCCCGCGCTCCAGCAGAGGAAGCAGCAGCGCAGGTTATCCTGCCGCCGAGCCCGCAGGGCATCCATCCGTCCTCTCTCGAGCGACCAGACGGACGAGTCTCTTTTTCACAGTAAGTGAAGCTGCTGCCTACCCCCCCCAGCATGTCAGGAACATGAGGTAAAGCAGAGCAGGCTGGTGAGGATTAAAAAGCACTTTGAAGTCATCTGAGGACACTAATTCCCTACAGCACAAGCTCTCCTGTGTTCCTGCTTTTAATCCCACATCGCTGCTTCCACGCCAATTGCCATCTGGCTTCCAAACCGCCCCCTTTTCTGCTTCTGCCCTCTCATGCCCTCAGCTGATCACGCCCGACAGCTGCCCCTCGGTTTATTTGGGTAACTTCTGGAGCAAGCACCTGGAACGATTGAAGGGAAAGGGAATATCTGGGGAGGGAGAGGAAAAATCTTGGCTTTGAGGTTAAAAATAAAGCATCAGTGACACCTGCCACTCTCCCGGTACCCAGCAGCATGAGGTAAAGAGGGAAGCCAGGCCCGTGAAGCTCGCACTGTGGCCCCTTGTTTTGGTGTTAATTCCCAGCCCGAGACCCAAACCTTCCCTCCAAGCCCAGATCACAGCCCGGGCTGCTCCACCTCCTCGCTCCCCAGGTGCTGCTGAGCTGCAGAGCTGCCTTCCTGCTGGCCAGAGCGGCAAACCCCCGGAGCTCAGACCTAGGCCTTGTGCTGCGTTCACCTGCCTCAGCATCAACCATCTGACAGTGTTACCTGGGACCTTCCCCAGGGCCTTTCCTGGAGCTTTTCCTGCTCTAGTTCCAGGGGAGCTGCTGTGGGAGTCAGAAAATGGGGTCTCCTGCCGCCCCGGGTGCAGCTCTGTCCATCCCTGTCTCTGAGCAGTTCTTCGTGCAGCCAGAGCGACGGCTGAAGGCGCAGCGCCTGGAGGAGCCGCTGTTCCTTATCTGTCACAGCAGCCCCAGGGAAGGCTGCCGGCAGTTTTCTGGTCCTTCCCCTTGGATCCTCACGAAGGGGAGAAAAGCTGCCGCCGGGATTCTCCTGCCGCCCCGGGTGCAGCTCTGTCCATCCCTGTCTCTGAGCAGTTCTTCGTGCAGCCAGAGCGACGGCTGAAGGCGCAGCGCCTGGAGGAGCCGCTGTTCCTTATCTGTCACAGCAGCCCCAGGGAAGGCTGCCGGCAGTTTTCTGGTCCTTCCCCTTGGATCCTCACGAAGGGGAGAAAAGCTGCCGCCGGGATGGCTCAGGGAATGAAGCGTTGGTGCCCAGCCCTCACACGCTCCCTGCACTTCTGCCTGCCCTGCCGCTCCCCCATGCAGCCGAGGTGGTGCAGCTCCTGTCTACAAACCCCTCCAGCCACTTGCCTCCGAGCTCAGCCCAGCTCACAGAGGGACCAGGGTCACACACCCACCTCCCAGCCCTCTCTCTGCTCCCTGGTGCTTGGCAGCTGTGTTCTAACGCGTTTGTGAGAGGGCTGGAGTGTGGCCTTCCTCCAGCCTCCAGGAATGAGCACCACCTGCCCAGCGAGGGGAGGAGAAAGCAACCCGCAGGGCAG
>NW_010110116.1:0-5352 GCF_000699245.1 Pterocles gutturalis | reverse complement strand
CCTCGGCGCAGGACGGCGGATCCCCCTCCCTGTCAGCTGGGGCTGGGCTCTCCCGCTGTCAATAAAGGCTTCATCCTCCTCTTCGCTCAACAGTCCGGCCCCAGGGCTCTGCCAGCAGCTCCCAGCAACCCAAATGGCTTTGAAATGAACAGGAGAGGGCAGGAGAGGGTTAACCCCGCAAGCACAGCCCTGCCAGCAGCTGGAGCATCCTCCGACAGCAGGGGATGAACAGCCCTGAGGGCTCCCTGGGAGAGGACAGGAAGAGCCTGAGCCAGGAAAGACGAGCAGCTCCCTGGAGCAGGGCAACAGGGAGGAAGAGGAGGGCTAGAGCTGGCCCAGGGCCTGCACTGGAGGACAGTGGGTGCTGGCAGCTGTGTGGTCCCTCCTCTGCTCTCACTAAGAGCTGGGGGGGTTTTAACTCCCACCACCACAGCAGCAGTGTGGTGTCAGCTCCAGGGAGCAGTTACGACTGGCTGCCTCCACAGCTGGGGCAAGTGGGAATGTGCAATGAATTCCCTTTAAAAAAATGATACAAAATTATTTGGCTAATAAATTAAAAAGTCACTTGGTCACCGCTGCGGGGAACTGCTGCTGTTCTTCCTTGGGAGGAGGGAGCTTGGGGTGACCCTCGGGGGTGAGCCGGGACCCAGCAGCCAGCGCAGCCCAGGCCCGGGGATTATTGCTTGTGTGTTCCCAGCTGGAAGCGAGCTTCCTCGGAGATCCCGTACTGCTCCAGGGGGTCCTGCAGCGAGAGCACAGGGAAGGCACTAGTGAGACACAGACAAGGCAGGGGCCGGGAGGACTGTCCCTCACCCCGGCTGCAGTCCAGGGCTGGGCCCTGATCCCAGTCGTGTGCTGGGTTTACCCCAGTCCAGCCCCAGCTGCTGCTCCTGGGGCAGAACGTCCCACAGTCCTCAGGGAGGACACAGCAGATAACCGAGGCCGTGGGCTGTATTCATGCCCCGCTGGCACAGGAGCGCGTGGGTGAGCTGCGGTCACCTCGATCACCTCGCACAAGGGCCGGAGCTGAGCGGGACGACGCAGCTGCTCAGCAGAGGAAGACTCAGGTCTGGCTGTGGCTTCAGGAACTGGCTCACTACGGGATCTCTTTCATACACACGGCTTGTGCAGGACATTTGGCAGCAACGCCTGAGATCACCAGCCCCTACTCCAGCCCAAAGCCATCAGGCACCACCTGACAAGCAAACTTCAAGGGACTCACCTTCCCTGTCATCTTCTGGATCTCATTCCGGTAGAAAATCAAGCTCCTCCTCATGAACTCGTAGCTGTAAGACAGGAACAGAGCACGCGGCAGGCTGAGCAGAAGAGGATGTGGAGAGGTTTCAGATGTTATTTTGAGCTGAAGGGAAGTTGCTTGGGAGGAGATGGCTGCCTTCCTCCCTGGCTTCACCACAAGCAGAAGATCCAAGAAAACAAAGAGCACAGACCGCACAGCACAGACCTCACGCTGGCGGCTCAGCCCACCTGGCTCGCTTGAGCGCCTCGATCCACTCCTGACACTGCTCTTCGCTGTCACATTCGAAGCAGTATTTCCTCTCTGGCTCCTCGATGAAACCTGCCAGGGATATGGAAAAGGCTGAAGGGAGATCTTCCACCCCACTGTCTCCCTCCCCAGCAGCAGCCAGGCTGTGCGAGTCCCCAGGGAGCACCTCTGCTCAACAGAGATGCTGTGTGACCAAGCTGGTGACCCAGGCTGCTGTCCCTTCTCCCTTTCCCTGATGGCTCCTGGCTGGCCGGGTGCTTGTCAGCTTAGAGCAGCCACAGAGTTTGGAGAGGAGCATAGAGCAACTTCTCAAACTGAGCGCAACAGCTCGGGACTGAACCAACACGGCCAGATTGAGGACTGAAACTCCCTGAGCCTCCTTGCAAACGGTCACCAGAGACTTGGTGATCAAAGTGGAAAATGGCCCCGAGGAAGTGATTTCGATTGATGCAGAGAGCAGCCATCTGAGGAATTAAATGGCACTCGGAGAAGGCACTGACCTGTCTTTGCTCGAGGCTTTTGGGAATCTGGTACTGCGCACAGTGGAAAGCAAGTCCCCGTGCAACTCCAGTTCTTTAGCAAGACAGAATCAGGACATCTAATTAATTACACTGTCCCCAGAGCTCTGCTCTTTAGTCCACAGAGATCTAGGCTGCTGCTGCTGAGAAATAACCGGGTCAGACTGCTCCAAACCCTGCAGGGCTGCTGTGCGGGGACACAACCTGACACCCACTGCCATCGGTTTGAACACTTTTCTCAGGAATCCTCATCCAGCAGAGCTCCCGACAGTCCTAACGCCCCAGAAACTCAGAGCATGGTGCTTAGAGAGGTCGGTATGCTCAGGCTGTTTGAGGGTCCTTTGCAGACGGTGAGAACACCACGTCTCCCGACGAGGCTCTGCAGAGAAAAGCAGCTGTGCCCGACAACCAGGCCAAAAGATACGGGGATGGCCTTGGAGAAACATCCTGTTATTTTCGCCACATACCTCTCGCACAACGATTAGTTGTTGGATGAAAGGCCTCTAACAAAGGACGACACAGCACGAGCCAGCTGGAGCCGCGGCTATCAACACAAGGACAAACAGCGTGGCGGGGAGGACTGGTGCTAGATTAGCTCGACAGATGGTTTATCTGAGGCTTTTTTTTTTTTTTTTGATAAAATGCACAGAAGCAGCAATCTGTCAATACCAAACCCTCCTCAAGAGGGATTTCCACAAGCACTAAGCTGTGGTCTGGCTGTTGTTACTGCAGCT
This sequence comes from Pterocles gutturalis, assembly GCF_000699245.1. Classification (NCBI taxonomy): domain Eukaryota; kingdom Metazoa; phylum Chordata; class Aves; order Pterocliformes; family Pteroclidae; genus Pterocles; species Pterocles gutturalis. Next base: position 2,596 of record NW_010110116.1, on the reverse strand, counting down.
GTGCAAATCACACAGGCTGCTTCAGCCAGCAATGAAATACCGCTGTCCTCGGGACAGAGCACCGCAGCGCAGAGAACAACTGGGAGATGACGAGGAGGAGGGCTGAGGAGCAGTAACCCCACTGAGGAGGAGGAGGGCTGAGGAGCAGTGACCCCACTGAGGAGCACTAACCCCACTGTTAGCAGAGAAAAAGGGAAAAGTGGGAACACAGCAGCCCAACCCTTTGGACAGCACTATTTGCTGTAAGGGGAAGGCACGCGCAGAACTCACTGATTGAAAAGACGTTCTCCTCCTCTTTGGTGATCCTGCAGTGCTCCAGCAGCAGAGCTCCGATGGGCTGGAAAAGACCCAGAGAGAGGGTTAAACCCACCCCATCCACCAGTGCGATGGTGGTCCGAGTCTGCCTTTTAAACAAGTTTCATAACCTGGTGCAACTTTTAAAGCAATTCAGTCTATCTGCATGAATGTTCTGTGTTCTTTTAATGGACTTTTTGTGTCTGCTGACACACTTCGTTGTGCTAGTCTTACCTGTAACGCTTTGCATGCGCTAATTAGCTGTGAAATATTTCTACTTGCTCAGATTCTGTGATGTGAAGACAGCGAAGATGTTTACTGCCTTGGTCAGTAACTCAAACGAAGATGAAATATTTAACACGACACACGCTGTGCTTCGTAAGGGCAGTCCTCAAGCCTTGCAAGAGGCTAAGAGCAGCGTGTTGCTGAACTACAGCAGCTCAGATAAACAAAGCGTAGGTGCTACTGCCTGCCTGCGCACACTGAGCAAGGACGAGAGAACCACAGGGTGATACAACCAGAAACAAATGCAACCCCCAAGTGAATTCTTTTGTCCAAGCTAAACAAAATGCCAGAAGCAAATAAAACAACAGGGAAGATACTGAAAAACCTGGTTTACCTACACCTGCCTGCTGATATCCATCCAAGAACATCAACTCCCCTCCCTCAGAACACACACAAATGCTCACAAATAACCACGAGAAGAGAGCAGAGCAGCACTGGGTGGCAGTGAAGGCAGCAGCGGAGGAGACGGGCTGTGTCCTCAGAGCCTCGTCCTGCACCAGCGCAGGAGCCACGGTCTGCACACAGCAACGCACCAGAGCGACCGCTCAGCGCCTCAGCCCTACCCCCAGATCTGCAACTGCAGCTCTACTGAAGCAGCGATGGGCGACTGCACCTCCCCAGGAGGGAGAACGGTGAGCTGACACTGTCAGGGTGAAATATTTAAGATGGACTAAACCTAAAAACACCACTCGAAGCTTTTCCAGTTCCTTTGTTCGTAGCACCAGCAGGCGCACAGCACCTTCACACACATTATTAAGATTTGCTTTTATATTCATTTTCCAACAAGAGAATCTTTAGTAAGTTACGAAGGAATTAATATTCATCAGATCTCAGCAGTGTCAAAGCCAGAAACAGAACCCAAAGCTCCCATTCCTCATTTCATTTTTTCTAGAACCAAGCAGGGCTTCTGCATGCCCAAAAACCCAATATTGACAAGGTATGGCCACAAATGCCTCCTAGGAACGATGAGCATTGTTTGAAAGTAAAAAAAAAAAAGGAGAAACAATTCTAATTCTTCTCCTGGGAGAGCAAAATAAAAGCTTTCCCTCCGTTTGGCACGCTAAGACACAGTCCTACAAACAAACATTACAGACTCCACCTTTTGCAGTTTTGGGGCAACGAATATATTGAAAAGATTTGTTCCAAGCTCCCAGGAGAAGCACCTGGGTGTGGTCAGATGGCAGCACTGCTTCTCACCCCCACGATTTTCACTGATCTGATGGAAGAGGAAACGTGGACGCTCTGTCCCGGCTCTGACAGCCTGTCACCACAGCATTTTCCAGAGCCCACGTAATCAAGTCACAGAAAAAGGAGAGAGAAGGAGGAAAACAAACAGCAACAAAAGCAGATTCCATACCTCTGCTTCGTCTGTCCGGAAATAGAAAAGAAAGTTGACAACAAGCTTCACGAGGCGTTTCTTCAACACTACAAAGAAAAAGAGCGTTGAGGGGGGCGGAAGGGCCAAGCCAGCCCCTTGGGAAGCCCCTTCCACCCCTGCCAGCGCCCAGCACGGTGCCGATTCAACCCAGGCTCCAGGGAAGCTCCGGTCCAGTTTGGACTTTTGCTCCCAGAGGAGCTCCCAACGCCACACCCGCTCGGGACAGGCACCCCTGCACCATCCGCCGGGCTGCCCTCGGCTGAACCACAGCCACAGGGTGCCAAAGCCACGGTGCAGCTCCCAGAGCGGCTTCTGCGCAGCCAGAGCCCACGGCACCGCGTCCTTGACACACACACATCGTGGCTGACAGGACCTCAGCCACCCCCAGAGCCCTGGGGGAGCCCCTGCCTGGGGCTGGCAGCACAAATGTCACCTCTGAGGGACAAAGTCCACCAGGACGCTGCAGGTCCTTGGGCGGAGGAAAGGCCCAGGACAAGGGAGGGAGTTTCTCTAACGCTCGCGCTCCTCCAGCGCTGGTTTGCAAGGAAATTTGCTGGGAGAGCTCAGGAAAGAGCCGCTTCCTCCCGTCCCCTGGCCCCTCGCAGCCCCGAGCAGCCACGCTGCCCCCAGGCACACTCA
>NW_010110115.1:77550-101010 GCF_000699245.1 Pterocles gutturalis | reverse complement strand
AGTAGGGTAAAACTAACCTGTCTCACGACAGTTCTATCTAAGTTTTAGATATATTCCATGTCATTTGTTACATGTTTTCAGTTGGTCTGAAATATAATACCATTTGGCATTTTGTTTAAAAAAATCACATTAATATTCTGTAACATTAATCTCCCTCCTTTAAACAAGAAAGAGACCTAGAAGCACAGGGAATAATCCCAGTAGCCCACACAAGCTCCAAACTTTTTTGATCATGCACCCCTATCAGTAAAAATATTTTTGAGCATGCGCCCCCCATGTATGTATATTTATTTATAAATTATATACACATTCTAATATTTTATGTTCATGATAAAACACACATAAAATATAAACTTAGAAGGATGAGATAAAGATTAAACATTTTTTAAATTTATTTTCTTATTAAAGGTATAAAAAAACCCTTTTTGCTCTCATTAAAGCAATGTAATTGAATATCTGTCATTATTTTTTAAAGTCTTGGTTTAACACTTGGTGATACAGCGATTTGAAGGTCTGGGTCTAAGTCCAGTTTAGTTTTACACTCGGTTTTAATGGCTGATAGCTGAAAACTGTACTTCACAAAGATACATAGATCCAAATGGAGGACATACACCACTGGCTACACTTACTAAACCACGATATTAATTTTTAAGTCCCATCCACCAATTACGCAAAGATTTTTGTTGAATTTTGGCTAGTAAGTTTTTGTTTTCCTTGATGGCAGTTAGTTGTTCTTGCAAATGAATCAGAAAGTATTGGATTTTTATATATTTAACAACTGGGTTCAAAATCCACTGAAAGTCTTGTTGTGAAGATTTTTTAATAGGCTAGAAAACTCTCTTTGCATGTTTTTTAAGTGTACAGCTGTAGGAGTACTTATTAGGTGACTGGCTTGCATAATGGCTTGCATAATTTTTGGCAACAGAACCATGTAACAATCAAAATATTTCCAAACATCTCTTTCCAAAACACTCTCTTCATAGGACAAGATTCCTCTGAAAAGCAGTGACTTTCTCACTCATTGATAAAACGTCAACTTCATGTTGAATGGACACATTAAGTGTCTTTATTTTTTTAAAAATATCTGCTATGGACAGTGCCTTCTCACCACAACCAACTTTAGAACACTTGACTTTTTGTAAAAGAAAAATGTGTAATGTCTTCAAGTTCAACAACTCTTTAAAGCACTTCACCATAAGAAAATCAGGGAACCTCTGTGGGTTTTAAAAGATTTTTGGGGTCACTCCCCATCTCTTTACAGAGTATTGTAAATATTCTACTATTTCAAGGTCTTGTTTTTATAAAATTAACCACATCAATACCACTCTACAGCACTTCATGTACTTTCAGCTCCAGCTTCTTTGCTGCAAGAGCTTGCCTACGACTAACACAGTGAAGGAACTTCACGTGTGATGCTAACTCCGTAACCTTACCCTGGAATACATTTTTTATTCCAGTCAATGCAGCTGCTCCATTCGTGGTTACACTTACAGAGTTTTTCCATAAAACATTGCTCTTATTAAATAAGTCACTTGCTGTCGGGAATATATCTTCTCCAGTAGATCTCTCCTTTAGTGTCTCACAAAAAAGTACTTCCTTATCTATTTCATTATTGAAGCAGAATCCAGCAAATACTGTAAGCTGAGACACTTTAGGAATATCTGTACTTTCACCCAGCTGCATAGCAAACCTCCCACACTGTGTGATTTATTCTAAGAGCTCTTTCTTCAACTCTTTAGCAACGCTTCAACTCTTCTGTGCATCTGCCAACAGTATTTGCTGATGAATAAATGGACTTCAATTTGCTGTCACATTGTTTTCTATGCATTATTTCAGGCATTTTTACCACAGCAGGAAAAATAGGTGTTTCCCCAATATTACGTGGCTTTTTGACTTTTGGTATTAAGTAAGAAACCTCAGAAGATGCTTTTAAACATTTACCATTACGTTTAGTTATGTAAAGTACTGGACTGAGCATCAAATGACTCTAAACATCACTGAAAAAACTGCAGAGGTTTGTCTTCATTCTCTGGATGCTTAATTTTTAAATGCCTTTCTAATCATGATGGCTTCATATACTACCAATAGCTAATGTCTCAAGGCACAGTATACACCCGGGGAAGGTTCATCATTAGCAACAGTATTTATAAATGCATATTTCAATAATTTTCTTGATAATTTTGCTTTTTTTTTTTTTTGTCTGACTCCTTGTCAGATCTGGTTAGCTTGTCATTGTTTTTACCCATAATGTGGCTGGAGCTTGTACTAGAAGTACTAGAAATGTCAGCTCTTCCATTTACTTCTTGTTTGCTTGTGCTGGTATTATCAGTATTATCTTCAGTCTGCGGTTTCACTCCAGGAATCTTTTTAAGCCGCTTGTCCACTTTGTAGTTTAGTAAAAACTAGATAATGTAATCCATAAATCCACTTAACTAGGTATGTGTAAACTGTAACACATCACAATATGCTGAAAAGTGAACGAACGAGCAAGGATGCCACTGTCAACCCCTCCACATTGTGGAGTACCCACTCTTCCCTCAGGGCACCTCATCTGACATATGGACCCACTAAATGCACCTGTGTCAATCTGTATACTAAATATTAGTAAAGCTTAATTTCTTCCTTATTTTTTTAGATAAAAAATAAATATAAACGGAAGTTCAACTATTTTCTTCCTGCACCCCAGCAGATTATCTCGCACACCCCTGGGGTGCAGATGCCCCCCTTTGGAGACCACTGCTCTATGGGATCCTTAACCCTACTGCAGCTGGCTGGGCACAGTTCAGAATTTGCCAGCATCTCTCTGGATTGCAGCATGGACTGAAGGCAATGTGTGCCAACCTGCAAAAAGACATACACTTCAAGACATATGCTTATAAAAAAGACATATGCTTAAAGCACCTAGAGTCCTCATACACTCCTCTCCCAAGACTACAGATACCTAATTCTATCCAGGTTTTCCACTAAAAGAAATGCCAAGAAAAAACTCAAAATTTAGAGGAAAACCATAAGATTGATTTGCAATTTGGAAACAGACTGTACAGTAAGAGAGTAAATGAGCTCTAAGATGGATTAAGACAGAACTGAATCATGATGTTACAGTCTGTACATGATAAATTACCTACTCAAAGAGATTTTCTAACTACAATCTCTCTAATCCAGCAGGAAAAAACACATAAAACATAGTGACTGGAAGTTAAAGACACATTTTTTAATGTGTATCACTAGCCATTAGGACAGTGACAAAGAATATAGTAAATTTCCCATCCTTCTGGCCTTCTTGAGCATGAATACATGGGAAACAACAGGATTATACAATCTGATTCTGTAGCATTTTTCTTTAGCAAGCCTGGTGTTTGACTATGGAACAATGATTTCATGCTAGAGATATAACCAAGCTTTCACATTTTGAATTTTTTACTGGCATTGACGCTCACCCCCACTCCAAAAGATACTTCACTTATGTGCACCTCAGTGTCTACGTTGACAAAATAAGAATAAATACCTGCAGAAAACACAAATATCAAGTTCTTCTAAACTATTTAAGATCTATGGATGAAAAGCACTGGTGACTTCCATTTCACTGGCTGGAACCCGAGCACAACGCAGTAACATGATGTACTGGGTCTGGCTGGAATGAAGTTATGAAAAAAAAACCAACAAGATTTTAATGCCAGAAGAAAATTTATCAGTCATTTGCCCTGAACTCCTGCAAAATAGAGGGCATAATGCTCTAGTCAGAAAGTACTGCATCAAAACCATGTAATGGAGGTTGACAGAATCTCAGCCTTAATAAACAAAATCCTTTTTGAAAGTCCTTTCTGTCTTGGAGGCAGGTGAGAACTTTTACTTTTTATCGTGGACATACTCACAGGATCACACTTGGAATCTCTGGTTCCATAGCATTTAACATCTGCTTATGAAGTAATTGTATTTAGCTTTCTTTTTTTTTTTTTTTTCCACAGATAAAAGTTTGCAGATAGGCCTAACTACACCTGAGAATATTTTCCTTCCTTGCACTGCTGACTGAAATGAAAACATCCATACTGTACGCAACAGAAAATACTTGCATTGCTTTTCCTTTCCTTTCCTGTCTTTCATTCTCACATTAAATTTTACAGGAAAGGGGTCTTTCATACTGATAATCGAAAATCTATGTGCATTCAGTACTAACCTACAGTTTTATTTTAAATTGACACAGAATTTCTACCATAGTATCAAAGGATCTGGGAGCCTTGTTGAAGGTTACTTGGATTTCTAGTAAATGTAAATCACTTCATCATTAATTACCACAGACTGCCAAACATTAATTCATCAGAAGTGATATTTGCACAAGAGAAATAAAAAATAATCCATTTAATTGCATTTAACCCTTTTCTTCTTATGCAAATATATTAAGCCAGTATTCAAATCCCAACATGTTCCATATTTCACTCAGAACTGCCTGGCTTGTTGACTTTTATTACTGTCCCTAAACTCAATCAATGAGAACAGCTGTCACAACATAGCAATTCTCTACTGTATTTTTTAGTAAGGGGCTATAGACAAGGCAGGTTAGAGGAAGTGCTAAGAGGCTAACATCTGGAAAAGACAGATTTGACACTGAAACTCATCTCCTGTTGTGCTCGTCAGTTATGGAATCGATTAGTTACCTGCCTGTTCCTGAAGGAGAATGGCGTGTTTAACTTTCCCCCTTACTCCTAAGCATTTTATAGCATGGATCCTGCAGGTTCTGAGTGCTGGGAGCCAGACTGCTTCACTACCATCTTTGTGGTGGTTTCTCCCTGGACTCCTCCTTAGAGTTGGAATGAAATCAGAAGAATTAAGTATTGCTTTTCCTGCAAGGAGCAACACACTATTTGTCGAATATTTTCCTACAAGTTGCTTAGAGATGGCTTTGTCCAATACCTTGCCCTGACTGTGTGGTAACAAACGCACACCACAGTGTCACCTCTACTGTCCTCGCCTCTGACACTGCCAAACTCTCAGCATACGGTCATCCCTCCTGTGGAAATGGTCCATGTGTCCAAGCTGCTCCTTCACAACAGAGGGAATCCCAGCCCTCCTCATTCTTTGCCTGTGTTTCCTGTTGAGCTTGCATCCATCCACCACAGCAGACCAGCCACATAAATTCTGCCACTGTCTCTGGGTTATTCCAGTGATGGACTTTGGTGACTGCTCGTGCAGCTCAAGTTCCTCCCACTTTTTTCCCAGGCTGCATGCATTTGTGCATGTTTGATGCAGGTGTCCCTTCACCCTCCTTTATTGTTCCTGAAGTCTCTCCTGTTCCCATCACCCTGCACCATGTGCTTTTGACACCTGCCTACCATTTTCTCACTCAACCGTGGGTCATAATCTCCCTCCCCTGTGGTTTCTAGTTTCAGTTAGCCTATGGAAAGCAGTAGGAATCTGGACAGTATAATTTTTTTTTTTTTTCTATTGAGACATCTCAACTTAGGGTGAGAGGTGCCCATGGGCTATAAAGGAAACCTCAATGATTCACTTAGGTTAGACACCACTGCTTAGGTGGCTAAATTACACAAAATGAATCTCAAACACTAAGTTCCAGTGAGCAAAGGGTGCATTCTGGTGTTGAGGAGTCAGTTATGCTGGTACGTTCTCAGCTCATCATTAAAGCTGAAGCTTTAAATGGGTCACATACATTTAGTATTGTGAATTTTTAAGAGGACTGAGTCTGAATCCAGTCTTCTATATAAGAAAGATGGAAAAAGGTCTGTTTTACTAAGCCTATTCAGAATCAATCTTTATCTAGTCTTGTAGTCAAAAATTTGCCTAAGGGTATTGTTCAACAACATACAGGAATCCTGCCTGACAAAGAAAGGCTCAATCACAGGTAAATTTAAGAAAATGACGGCAAGTATTTTACAAGGAAAAAACTAAACAAGTAAGTTACGCAAAGCATATTAAAGACACAAAGTTTAAGCTAAACAAGGCAGACAGGGTGGGGAGAATTCTTTAGTTTTGTATTTGTAGAGCTGCACAAAAAAAAAGTAATTCCAAGAGAAGAGAAAACCTGAAAACAACTAGCTTCCAGGTGCAAGGGTGTTGACAAGTTCTTGATCTTTGCCGTTCACACGTGTTTGTCCTGAAGTGTCTGATATTCATATAAACAAAAGCATCCATGAAACCATGGGAGATGGTATCCATCACAGAAAACTTCATAGCAAATACCATGGTTTTTCATTTCAGCAAGTTGGACAAGCAAAGCGAAGCTGGTCTGAGGGCAGACCTCAGGACTGATTGCAGAAGACTGATAAGGGTAACACAGAGCACTTATCTGTTTAACCAGTGGAAGAGTACACACTTTTCAAATCATTAGATCTGACAGAGGCAAAAAATTAGATTTTTACTAGGCTGCAGGCAAATTAGTTTGCTAGGACATTTTACAGGCTGAAATTAAACAAAAAAAAAAAAAAGCTAAAGTGAGGAAAACAACTGGAAAGCAAAAGAAGAGCTGAAGGCTACACAGTATACTGCATCGTATCATAATCAAAAGATAATTCACGTATTTCTTTCTTCTCCTTCTCCAGGGCGTACCATTTCAATGTGATGCAGACAGCCCTACAATCTCTGGTACTACAAGGAGAATAATTTTTCAGTATAGCTAAAGAAATATATCAGAGCTGGGAACTTTACAAGCAATACACTGCATGAACATAGCAATCTGGATCAGTGCTAGTGTAGGGGTCTCTGAACTCGTATGAATTCTTACTGTGGTTGTCAGGACTGGATACAAATCCCTACAGTAAAAATGCAGATTTATATAATTTGTTCTAAGCATTTTCAAACAGATTTTCCTTACTTATACCTTCCTACTAGTGATTTGAATGCTGATAGAAATTGTTGTTTTAAAGTTTTAGAGAGAAGACACCTTGAAAAATCATGTGGACATCTTCATCTGTGGAAGAAGCTGGGCAATGATGAAAATGACTTGGAAGAAATGAAGGGATACACTTTTCATTATAAAGGTGCTGCAACTGGATTCTGCAATCCCATTCTGTTTACAAATAGTATCTCATATACAGAACCACTGTAAACAGATGAAGGATACAGTAGACCAGGCCTCTACTACATGCCAGATCAACAGAGCAAGATCACAGAAAGGAAGTTCCCAAGCTGGAGGCATGACAAGATTCAGAGGAGTTCAGAACAAAGCAAGGGGGGAAAGTGGGTCAAGTAAGGTCTGGGGAAAACATTCCCGCTCCCTTGTCAGTGACAGTAAACAAGCCTTACTGTGCCCTGTTCTTGAAGGCAAGAGGAGCTGTGAGGGAGTATGGTTATAAATTGAATAAGAGGTTTGTTTCATGGATAGATTCTTGCTTCTGGAGGAAGCCACAGTTTCAGCAATCACCATGCAAAGCACCACTCCTAATAACTGCAAAATCACACCCTCCTGATTCCCACACTCACACTTTGAGTAACGCATTTTTTAAAATACTCTTGTTTATTCACTTACTAGGAGAGGTAACTGCATCCTAGGGAATGCAAATGAGAAGGCCTAACAGCTTCCCCCAGTCCTTGATACCTTTTTGTTCTGTCTGGCAAGTTGCATTTGATCACGAAGTATTAAGGGAGACTCGGCCTGCCCATTAGGACCTACTAATGACAGGTATCGTCTTCTCTCTCATGGTGCAGTTTTGGTTTCTCTCAGCAACCCCTACTGAGATTAGGGATGCAAAACATGTCAGAACAAATCTCCACTATGTCTATATGCTGCAAACAAAGGCACAGTAAAGATGCTTGTGCTCATGCTACATTACTAACTGTTCATATCTAAGAAATTACTAGAACAGTCTCTGCAGGAGAAAGACCAACATCTGCTCATTTCTCATAATCCAAACAACTGCCAGCTCAATGGCCATATACAAGCTGAACCTTAAAAAAAGTTTTGCAAGTGAAACATTCTCTACAACACTATCTAATTCTGTTCTGTAATCATCCTCCCTTTAGTACATATGTAATATGCAGAATGAAGTACAGGAATTCACCACCCACCTTCTTCCCTCAAAGCAGCGCAGAGCAAATACAAGCATTTCATGTTATGCATCTGTTTAAGAGTATCTGGACACATTCCTTTTTTTCCCACCTACACTGTACCCTTCCGGAATGGGCTGCACTCCCATTTATTACTGTAGTGAAAGTACTTGGAGTTACTGTCAGAAAAGGATGCAGATGTCTGCCCCTCTGATGATTAGGGCTCTGTCCTAGCAGTGGGCTGATGTGAGTTTGAATTCCTTTCAGACAATTCAAAGAGAAAGGAAAAGAAAAGAGAATTTCCACTTCCTTCATGGGTTCTTGAAGGAGAAGCTAAGGCAAAAACATCATCATCTGCAGAAGTAGCTTTCTGAAAGGACTGACCTCCATTTAGCCTTTGAACTACAGACAGTAACACTCTGGAGTCCAGAAAATGATTCAGGGATGTGAATCCTACATGTACAGAGGCACATCTCTATAGCCCCAGAGGAAGGCTTTAACTCCCTGGAAAGTGGCAGTATTTACAACACACAGAAATTTTAGGGCTGACTCTTGGCTACCTTTGCAAGTTCATTGGGTTGTGTGCTGTCTCTGAATCTGATTTTGGGAATGCATCAAAATATGATTTATACACTACTCCATCAACTGTGTAAGGAGGAAGAACAACTAAACTCCACAGATCTTGGAGCTAGGGACAAGGAGCCTTAACACTTTTACAGACCTAGCTTTATGAGCCTCCTTAAAGCTTCCCTTAGTGTCAAAGCAATTGCAAAAAGCTTTGGAAATGAAGCCGAGACAGCCACTGAAATAATTTTTTTAGTGAATTTAACTCCTACTTAACACATATGCAATTTAGGTTTTGACATTTACAGAAAGGGTTATCTCAAGTTTTCTTTAACTGTATTGACTGCAGTCAAAGTTTAGAAATGTGTGTGCTGGAAGCACTCATGCATTCATTCAGCCAGGGAATACTATACAATGTCCAAATAGCTTGTCTGATCTGAACTAAAAAAGAGGCATTTGGCAAAAATTGTCCATAATGAACTTATAACATCTTCAAGTGTATCTTCAATATCATAACAGTGTGATTATTATCATAACATTTTCAATAATCATCAGTTTGATTAATTTTGTATTTTCTAACAAAAATGAAAAACTATATTTTTATTACATAAATTCTCCACAAAGTGATGGAACACTGATTAAGCAAATTGAAAATCTCCACTTGCAGGAGGAGCTCATGGTTAGAATTCTGTTTGATTAGATTTAGGAAAGAACAAGGAAAGGAGATTCTTATTAAGAATGGAGTGTGCCTAAAATCCACAAGAACTTATGACTGAAAGGGATTGCCTGGGACAACCAAACAGTTAATACATAGATTAAAAAAATCCACACATGAGAAGTCCCTTCATACGCTGTAGGCTGTAAAACACTTTCCAGAACCAAAACTTAAATCTGTAATAAAATATTAAAAGCTACAGCTATAATGTTCCAAAGGAAGACAGTTTAAAAGGGAGAGAATTTGAAAACATCACCAATGTCTTAGGGTCCTGCAACAGCTGGGATCTCTTAAATTAAAATCCTGGGATTTCTAGGAAGCTTACCACATGTGAAGCCTACCACGTGTGAAGTTTGACACTCCATTTCCTGATTGCTGTTAACAAGATCATATAGACTATCCTTTATGATGATCTGTTTCCTCTTGTTACTAGAATTTCTTTATTCCTTGTGTCATCCACAACCTTCACAAGTTTATGTTTTGTTCTCCCCAAAGTAATGAATTAATATACCGAAAACAATTGGTCCCAAGGGCTATTCCTTTAAAAAATAAACTGTCAACTTCTTTGTCTTGAGAAGTATCCTTATAATAATATTTGCTGCAGTCTTCCCTCTGGCTGCTCTCCTGAACTGCCTTAGAACTCCCTGCACCCATTTCTGTTACACCCAGCTCCTGCAGGGCACTGTACCAACCAGCTTAGATTTCAGATAAGCTTTAAAATCTACTCTTGTAGTTCTAATAAATCAATTATCTTACTAACACTACGTTGTGGTTTATTTTTCCTGCCCTCTGCCTCCCTGTTTATTCTTTCCTTCGAGATTTTGCTATTACTGCATCCCATGCAAACAGACCAGTCTGTGCAGCAGGTTCCGGGCTGTGCTTTGGGAGCCTTTGGGAATAAGATCCAGGATCATCAAGGAACACCTGGGAACCCTCTGAGAAACTTGAGGGGCCCTACAGACAAGGATTAGATATGGGGAGCCATGAGAGTATGGGCTCAAGGAAGCTCTAGCAACTCCTAACGAGCATTAGCCCACCCTTGACCCAAGGTGCCTGGAGCCCTTACTGCAGCTGCTCCCTAATTAGGGAGGGTCAAGCACCCTTTCAGCTGATGCTCAGGATAAGCCTACATAGAAGCCAGGCCCAGTGTACAGCTCTCAGAGACAGCTGAAAGATACAGTCGTTTCTGCAAAGTAGTGACATGCCACAGGGCAGTTTCCCAGCAGGTTTTGGAGCACCTGACCCTGCAAGGGTAGAGGCTTCTACCCACACGGTGCTTTGGATGGTGGATGCAGCCCTCCAAGTCTCAGGCTACACAAAGTACCTGGAGCCTCTCTCTGATGGAAAGATGGACCTCTGTCCTGCAGGAAGTGTGCGGTATTTGAAGGGTTGCGTCACCAAGTAGAGGAGTTACAGGAGAAAATAATCAGGCTACACAACACCAGAGAAGATGAAAGAGAGACAGATGAGGTCTTCTCGGAGACACTACAATTTGAATAGCCTTGGACCAAAAGCTGCAGTGGAGATGCAGGCATTGTCCATCCCAAGTGGGTGACCTCTGGCACCAAGAAGAAGGCTCCTGCTCCACCTAAAGGATTACAGCTATGAAAGAGGTTCATCACCCTCAAAGCTGAAGAGGAGATGGATGTGTTTTCAAGCCAAAGTATCTGTGTCAACTGACCCTAAACCAGACAAAAACACCAGGAAGTAGTGGCAAGAAATAGTAATGCATGGCTCCTTGCTGTGGGGAACAGAGACACCCATCTGTGGACCTGATCTATCATTTAGAGAGGTGTGCTGCCTGCTGTGAACCTGGATCCATGATGTTGTTGAGAGACTGCCAAAGATAGTCTGACCCTCACCTCCTACTGTTCTTCCACGTGGTAACTGACAATGCTGCCTAGAGAGTAGCAAAAGTGAGGTCAGAGCTCTGGGGCCAATGGTTGGGGGAATGGGTATGCAGGTTGTGTTCTCCTTCCTCTTGCCAGTAAAGTGAAAGGCTGTGAGGAGGAGGCTGATAATACATGTCCATAATTGGTTGCAGAGCTGGTCTTGGCAACAAGGTTTTGGTTTCTACAACTATGGGACTTTGCGAATTATCTGCTTGGGAGAGATGATATCCTTCCACTAAGTGGGGTAAAGGTATCTTTGTCAGTAGAATAGCTGACTGGTTAAAGAGGCACTTTAGGGATAACAGAGGAGAGAGTTAGCAGCAGCCCTGTGAGGGAGCGATGGACAGGGAGGGTTGATGAGCAAAGGTCCTGGAGGGATACGACAGAAAGGGATCACAAAATCAACAAAACAAGGTTTGAGCAGGGTCACCTCAAGCATGGACCTATCTGGGTCCAGAGGGTGGTAATCAGTGATCCTAGCTGGAGGCCAGTAGCTAGTACCGTACGACAGGAGTCAATACTGCATCCAGTTCTGTTCAACATCTTCATTAATAACCTGGAGGATAGGGCAGAATGTAGCCTTGGCAAGTTTGCTGAGGACACAAACTAGGAGGAGTGGCTGATACACCAGGGTGTCATGCTGCCATCCAGAAGGACTTGACAGATGGGAGGAATGGGCTGACATGGAGTTCAACAAGGGGAAGCACAAAGTCCTGAGCTAGGAGGAACAAACCCCTGTACCAATAAATACTGGGGGCTGACCACCTGGAAAGCAGCTTGGCAGAAAAACACCTGGTAGACACCAAGTTGAACATGAACCAGCAACGTGTCCTTGTGGCAAAGGTGGCTATTGGCACCTGGGCTGCTTAAGGAGGAGCATTGCCACCAGGTTGAGGATGGTGATCCTTCCCCTCTGCTCAGCACTGATGAGCCCACTCATGGAGTGCTGGGTCCAGTTCTGGGCTCCTCAGTACAGCTCTAGGTGTCCCTGCTTGAGCAAGGGGTTTGGATCAGATGACCTCCAGAGGTCCTTTCCCACCTCAACCATTCTGAAATTCTGTGAACTCACAAAGCACTACAAACATTACTGATGCTCTGCATATAGTTACCTCAAACAGATATTGGGCTTCTTCAGATACGGTTAACTCAGATTTAAAGTCATACCTTGTGCTTCAGAGTAATAGTTTAGGTTTCAGAATGCTCCTATAATCTTGGAAAATAATTGTCTTTCTGGTACTTGGAATTAGACTGGTGATGCCAATTTGAAGGGGGGGGGCGGGTTGGCACAAGATTTGGAAAGAGGAAATGGCTGGTTGATGTGTCTTGCATTTCTGAAAGTTTTGGTACAGGTCAGTAGCTCAAACTATTCCATTGATCTGAAAAAAAGGTAGACTTTTGTAAGCCACAATTTGGAACAATTTTCCAAGCTATGAAAGTGTTTAGGAAGTAATTTTCATGTACACCATTAGCCTAGTGCCAGTCACTGGGAGCAAACAATCTCAGAATGTGCCAATGGCAAATAAAAAGCGTTAAGAAAAGGGGTGGTAATGAGGAATATCATTAAATTTACCTGGTCAAATCTCTCAAAGACACTTTCTCACTCAGACAAAAGTTATTCTGTTTAACAGTTTAGGACACTTCTCACCTACAAGTGACATCCTACTCTGTAGCTGAATGTGCACAGACCACTTCCTATAGAGACAAACATAGGGGAAGGTTCTACCTCTCCGCTTTCTTTGCATTTCCTATGTCATAATCCTATGACCTTCCCATAATCTCATGGCCTTTTAATATGTACCGAGACCCAAAAGAACCATGCTAAATCTAGTACTTTAGTAGTGTTCAAAACCTCTAGAAGTCCCACTGTAACTGCCAACTTCTCCCTGTTTTATTTCCATTGTATTGTCATTATTTTTGAAAAGAACAATTGAAATTCACCATGGAAACACTTTTTCCTAGCAAGCAGAAATGATTGAACCAGCTACATGCCCCACTCCCTCTTGGAGATGAACAAACTTCTCAAAACCAAAAAACAAAAAGTTTTCCCACTCCCACCAGTATAAAATCTTCACTCTGCACTTTGACTGATGTCCGATAAGTCTCCATGAAAGTTAAGTTCCCACTTTTCCAAAGGACATGAGAACAGCAGGGGAAGTTATATTCACAGAGTCTGACTCTCCCTGAAGATGGCAGATTAGCTTTGGACAGTGCTACACAGTGGAATGACTGCTAAGATCAGGTGCAACAGAGAAGGCAGAAATTTGTGGCTGAACATAGGGGAAAAGAGGACTACCCCCTTCATCAGCAGCCTGCAGTTAAAAGGGAGTAAATAAAACATGAAACAGCACTGGAAGACAAACTAAATGTAGATCAATGTGCCTGCTCCAGACAAATGAACGAAGACTGACCAGATGTTAACAGCTTACTTTCTTATTTCTCTGGGAGACTGCCTGCCTGAGCCATATGCTACAGTGATCCACATCACCCGCTCCCTCAAGATCCCCAGAGGAACAATGTAGCACAGATAATCAGAGGACGAGTGGCACTGTATTAATGACAGGCAGATACATGTTTTGGGGATGACCGAGAATATGTGCATAAATCTTAGAACAGTAGTGTTAATCTTTACCTAGGACCCTTTCTTCCTTTTCTGTGGAGTAAAGTAATAACATGAAAAGAGGCAGAATGGTGACCGTGTGACACTACATATGTTCTCCTGTATTTCTAGATTTGAAGTTCAAGAGGGATGAGTGTGACGTCTTTTCTTAAATCATCTTCTTAGGCAAAGGATATCTCTCGCCCTGCAAAGGTTCCCCTATCCTCACATGGCACAGGAAGTTCTGCAAGCTGCTGAAACTCAATCCTAAATCATCACAAAACCATCTCAAAGCAAGAATGAAGAACAGAGAAAAGATGGTATAAATTGGGGTTGGACACAACCAGAATAATACAGAAATAATCACACTTCTTAGGAAAAGATTAGTGTTTAAAAATATCCCAGTAAAGAAATATATCCATGAACAGACAACAGCACTAAACAGAACACAAAAGAACATTTACAAAATTACTCTCATATCCTGAGCTAATTTTAGCTTTAATAATTCATAATGGAAGTGATAGGAGACAGACATATTTTTACATCAAACTTAAGTAATGGCCCCAGTCCTGCCCATGCTAACTTCAAGCTTAACTGCGTTATCTTCTTGACTCCAGTGCCTGCAGATTACTTTTCACATGGAATGGATTCTGTTAAATTTGTGTACTCCTCTGGGGAGGTTCATAATTCCAGAGGACATCCCATGACTTTTCCAGGATTTAATTTTAGCAATCAAGACCCTGAATTTTGAAAAATTGTTTCAGAAATGGTTATTTCAGTGAAGTGAGCTTATTCTCTTCTAATTTGGACAATATCATGTTCTCCTACTACTCATCTACACCATGTGCACAACTGTGCCCACTTTTAAAATTTATCACTGCACCACTGATTTTAATTTGAAAATATCCTGCAATCACCTGATGAATGGAAGATAATTAGATACTCAATCAAAATTACTGTGTGGGGGGAATGCTTGCAAGTTAAATCACTGTTTAGAACCATATTTCATCCTTGTATTAACATTTTCTAAAAAAAAAAAAAAAGCATGAAAGCATAGCAAAACCCAAACCAGAACAAGGACAATGCTGTGGTATAAGCAATAAAATTTCAATGTGCAATGATAACATCTGTTACAACAAGCACTCTCTTGGAACATTTTTTCAATATAATCTAAATGGGATTTATTTTCTTTGAGTCTGGATTAGTCTTGGTTTCAAACAGAGTGATGATTTTTATATAAGATCCATTAGGAAACGCTTAACTATATGGAACTTCTCAGCCATGAGGTATTAGAGGTACAGAAGGGACTGGTCATTCCACTCCTTTATCTTGTGTTGCAAATACAACCTATCACACATTCACAATATAAAGTTTAAACATGAAGGAATAGTGAGCAGGTCTCTAAAAAATTCTTAAGTTTGATTTGCTTTTGTTCAAGACATCTGAAGTTTGACAAGGACTTATTCAGTTCACTGGAACCCTAGGGCCTCTTAGGGTGACAGTGGAGTGTGAATCTTCAGCACAAAATAACACAACCATACAATACCACTGCATAGCTCTAATTATCTGCCAGGTGGTGTTCTAACCTCTTCTCTTTTTTTTTTTTTTTTTGTTTTTGGAAGCTAAAAAAAATTAAGAAATGTATTAGGAAACAGAAGAAAAGGTGAAAAATATTGGATAAAATACTACTGCCACAAGAAAAAAGTTTCCTAGCATGGATAACATTTGCTAAAAAGGCCAAAAACACACATGCCCATCAGAAAATTCCAGCTAGTGACCACCTTTGTTTTATATGTCTAAATAGCTTCCTTTCAGATTCTGAAATTTCTTACTGAAAGAAATGTCTCAGTCTCTTCCATTTTAAATTACTGCAGTGATTCTTCCGCCTTAACCCACTTATAAACACCAATGAAGATACAGTTTCCCATTCACATGCACAGTATCCTTCTGTAGCATAAATCACTTTCAGAGGCTTCCCTTCTGTGAAGATCTTTATGTACCAACTTGAATTATAGGAAAGCATAACTATTAGACAAAACAAGGGAATTCATTCCTCTTCACAAGCTCAAGAGAACTTGAAGTAAGTTGTTCCTAAGATTGTGTTGTAGAAATCAGGCAAGAACTGGCAATATGAAGGAATATCTCAGGCACATCTGTGCCTGTACTACTGCTTTGCAGGACAATTTAGAAACCACAAGGAGGACAGAATCTCCTTACTTCTGTTTATCAAACTTGCTGGAACTATCTTTGGGAAAAGAAGACTGGGGCCTGAGACAAGGAATCTAAAATAGGGAAAAGCCAAGCAAACAAACAAAACCTCATTTCTTCATAATGTATACAGTTGGATTAAATACAGACTTTGTTTTCTTAGCATTTTTACATCAGTAGTTCACAGCCTTCAAGGTATACATCCAAGCATGGTGAAAAAATGCTTTTGTTTTTCTTTTAAACCAGTAAAAAAAAAACCCCAAACCTCTTTGATCCTTTTAAACAAATGCTTAAGAATATTTAAGGTCATATCAAGGCATCTCAAGCATCCTTGAAACACAGAAAAAAATAGACTATGTCAATAACTGTCCAGTAACAATGAAAAAAAATGACAACTTTTGCCACAAAAACTTCATATTAGTATTCCAAAGAAAGCCTAACAACTTGTTTTGTTTCCATTCAGCTTTATAAATATTACTGAACAGTAGGCAGAAGTTTTATCTGTTTATTTTCTCCTGATTATAGCAACCTGTGTTCAGAGAAGATTGCTCCTTCCTCAAAAGCACCTGAGCACATAGAGATGGGAGAAATTCCTGGTTGGAACCAGGAAAGGAAAGACATAGCAGTCAGAGATCTTTTACTTTCCTTTAATAATGACAGAAATATAAACCAGTAAAAGCAATCTGAAACGCTTTCTAGAAAGAATGAAATGAGGCAGAAAACAAAAAGACAGAATACAGGATGAAGACATGACACCTTGAAAAAACGAGAAACATTAGAAAGAGATAGTTTGAAAAAGTTCTACAATTAAACAATGACATTTTGTATAGGGCTGTGTGGGGGGTGGTAGTGGGGTGGCTTCTGTGAGGAGCTGCCAGAAGCTTCCCCCATGTCCAACAGAGCCAATGCCAGCCAGCTACAAGATGGACTCACTGCTGGCCAAGGGCCGAGCCCATCAGTGATGGTGGTAGCACCTCTGTGATAACATATTTAAGAAGAGGAAAAAGTTGCTGCGCCACAGCAACTGCAGACAAAGAGAGGAGTAAGAATACGTGAGAGAAACAGCTCTGCAGACACTCAGGTCAGTGCAGAAGGAGGGGAGGAGGTGCTCCAGGCACTGGAGCAGAGGTTCCCCTGAAGCCTGTGGTGCAGCCCATGGCGAGGCAGGCGTGCCCCTGGCGCCCAGGAGGGGGAGCAGAGATACACCTGCAGCCTGGGGAGGACCCCACGCCAGAGCAGGTGGATGTGCCCAAAGGAGGCTGTGACCCCATGGGAAGCTCATACTGGAGCAGGCTCCTGGCAGGACCTGTGGCCCCGTGGAGAGAGGAGCCCAGGCTGGAGCAGGTTTGCTGGCAGCACTTGTGACCCCGCAGGGGACCCACACTGGAGCAGTCTGTGCCTGAAGGACTGCACCCTATGGAAGGGACCCAGTCTGGAGCAGTTCATGAAGAACTTCAGCCCATGGGAAGGACCTACATTGGAAAAGTTCATGGAGGACTGTCTCCTCTAGGAATGACCCCACACTGGAGCAGGGGCAGAGTGTGAGGACCCCTCCCTCTGAGGAGGAAGGAGCGGCAGAGACAACGTGTGATGAACTGATCACAACCACCATTCCCTGTCCCCCTGCACCACTGGGGGAGAGGAGGCAGAGAAACTGGGAACAAAGATGAGCCCAGGAAGAAAGGAGGAGTGGGGAGTAGGGTTTTTTAAGATTCAGGTTTTATTTCTTATCCTACTCTGATTTGATTGGTAATAAATTAAATTAATTTCCCCAAGTTGAGTCTGTTTTGCTTGGGATGGTAATTGGTGAAGTGATTTCCCTGCCCTTGCCTTGACCCATGAGCCTTTTTGTTATATTTTCTGTCCTCTGTCCAGCTGAGGAGGGGCAGTGATAGAGCAGCTTTGGTGGGCAACTGGCATTCAGCCAGGGTCAACCCACCACACAGTTATAATGTCTCAGTTTTCCTGCGCTCATTCTCTTCTCTCCATGTCTTTTCCCATAGTTGTCTTTGACTGCCTTCTGTGTCTCATATCTTTTATCTTCTGCCCCTCTTTTCTGCTCTCAAAGTGGAAGGTGCAGAGCTCCTTCTAGGATGAAATCACTGGATAATGTTCAGAGCTTCCAACTTAAACATTGCTGTTATCTGGTAAATGTTATGCTTCCATGCTCATTCTTGGAGAAAAAGTAATATTTTTCTTGCCACCCTAAAATCTCTTGGCAAATGTGATGGACAGTAGCAATCTTGGCTCTTTTGTCTTTCCTCAGAAGCTAAGCCTGAGAAGTCAGAGTGTAATCACACATTGAATTCTGCACAATGTATACCTACAGCCATCAAAACCTGGTGTCTCAAGCTTGTTATATGGCTGAAATTTGAAAGATCACTAGATAACTTATTTCTTCTCCTAATCCCTCTCAGACCTTCAATAACTCTCACTGCATCTCCTTATCCAATGAATTCTTATCAGAACTGACCACTAACTCAGATCCTAGTTTGCAGAGTCCACAGTGACAGAGCAAGGCTACAGTAAATAAACTTCTGGATCAATAAGACTTCTGTTATGCTTTTTTTACAGGAATAGACAAATACTCCTTTGAGAAGGCTTGTCTACTAGCTGCTTTTCTTTGGAATGATTTCCTGTTTTCTAGTATTACATTTTCTGGGATGAGAATTGGAATTCATAGATGCTAAATGCTTTCAATTAATGGTAAAATGGACCCTGATGACCTGCTGATCATTGAAGTAGATATCACTGTACAAAATTAGCACAACCTTAAGAAATCCTAAGAATGTTAACCATATAAGCCAAAAAAAGTGTTATTTTGTCCACTTCAAAAGGTTCTTTCTCTTAGTTTTTATCACCAGGGTATTTTTAGATTATTAAGCTCAGTGATGATTGTGATAGACGCACAAGAGAAAATATTTTTCTCTTTTATTTGTCATATTGTTAATCTGTTTCATTACCTTACTGCACACTTCTCATTTCTTCTGTCTTTTTGAAATGCCACCTACACTGATAAAATTACATTAGGAGTTCTCAGTATTTCCAGGAAGAAGCAAGGAAATCACATAAAGACATGACTGTTAAGAAGCACATAAAGAACAGAGAGTCACTAGAGATGATGAGAATTTAACTTGTTTTAAAAACAATCCCAGACACGATACTCAGTGGGAGGAAAATACATGTTTCAAAAAAAACTCAAGAAATATCATGAATATGCCACTAAATGTGAAGTTAAAATGAGTTAAAATGCAGTTTCATTGAATTTTAACATGACAGGGGAAGAAAAAGAAACAACTAAAGACCATTTAGAGGAAGTGTCCTATCACAAAAGAAGGAAGTCAGAATCCCTCTTAGTGTACCAGTGCAACCAAGCGCCAACTTGCAGTTTGAAACACATTATGAACCAAAAAATATGTATAAATAAAATAAGCAATATGCAGGAAAGAACAGTAAAATACTGAAGTAAGGAAAACTAGAATTACTGGTTAGCAAATACAGCATTACCTGAAAACCAGTATGTAATTACACATTTTTCTGTTTCACTGTCATATTCTGAAGCCTTTACATCGTCTACAATACTGGTGGCTCCCAACAGTTTTCAGATATTGATAGTTAAGTATGACTTCATTCTCATTACTCTTCCCACCAAAACATGAAACAGAGCAAACACAGGCCACAGGAATGTCACTTGATTTGTCTAATTCAAAATACGATCCCAAACAGGCAGTGCTAGACAGCAGCAAAATTGGAAGCACCAGTTGCTGCATAATCTCCAGTTAGCTGAAATCTCACCTGGGAATTGGAAAGAGGACATGGTCAGGACTTTTATGAGAACTGTGTGTGTAACAGCTGGAATTCTACAGGGATTATAAACATTGTTAGCCTTGCTTTGAGTAGCAGGTTGCACCAGACAACCTACTGAGGTCTCTTCCAACCTAAATTAGCCTATGATTACATGCTATAGCAAATGCTTAAAGCTTTTTATTATTTATTTTTTATTATTAAAATATTTTGTAACCTCATTTATAAACCTTTGCCATAGAATTATTAACTTTTGAAACAGAATCTTCTCCCAGAGGATGAGAACAGGGCAGCAATCCACTAAATCTAGGACACAGAAGCACAGTGGGTATGAACCTGTCCTAGTTAAGCAACAGAATTGATGAAGTTTGTATATTACCGTTATACCAAGACAACCTACACAATTTAAACATTAATCCAATGGAAGAGACATTTCTGGCTGTACAAACAGACCTGAATAACTTACAAAGGATACTAATAGTGAGCTGTGCTATTGGCAACTGTAGAATCAGGTCACTTGAAAAGTCATAATTCTTGGGATCCAAGCAACGCCAAGAAAGGGATGCCTTTCTCAAGCCATGTTAGCAGTATCAGATATATAGATATTACCCATGTGCTTCAAGATCTGAAAGCAAGCCGGCATAAACCTCTCCATTTTCTCTGCCTAACTTTTGTCCCTCTATGTAACCTGGAGAATAAGGAAGATATAACATTTGTTTATAAGAAAGAGAAGTTTTTACACCAAGTAAAAGGAAATGGGTGATAATGCAAAGTCTCTGCAGGAAGGGCTCCCAAGGGAAATGGTCATAATAGAAGCAAGAGATCATCTGTAATTTTGGCCTCCAGAGATAAATTTGAGTAAGACTGATAATCTAAGCAATTGAGACAACCTGCGTCATTACAAGGCAAGGTAAGCCAACAAACAGGTTTATGACTTTCAGGGGAATTTAACTTGTGGACAAGTTAGGTGAGCTTTAATTATCAGGATATAAGATCACAGTATAAACTGCAAAGAGACAGAAGACAATGATTAAGCTAAAAAAAAAAAAAAAAAAAAAAAAAAAAAAAAAAAAAAAAAAAAAAAAAAAAAAAAAAAGTGGTCAGCCAAAAAAACCAGAAGTTAGATGGCAGCTGAAAAGATGGAATTAGAGTTCCTGTTGACTAAACTATATGGGTGTGAAGTCTTCCCTACAAAACATGAACAAGAAGGCAATATCTATCTCCACATGTGTTTAGGTGGAAAGACAAATGGAAGAAATTGAGACAGGTATGCAAATTGTTCTAGATTAAAAAAAAAATAAATCTGTCAAATTGATGCAGTCTTTCTGGGAGATGGAAAAATGGGAGAAAGCATTGCGCTTCCTTGCTGCTAAGAGTAAAACCACCTGAGTTACTGCAGAGGCTTCTCCTAAGACCCCATTAATTTATTTCTGCTTATTTTATTTTATATGAGAGTAAATAGAGATGACATTCAGTTACTTCTGGTCTAGTGGCTTGTAATGCACTTTCAGCATAGAAAAGAAGAATCGCATCCTAAACTCAGTGGGATTTTACAATGAAGAGATAAGTTTTAGATGCTATTCAACAGTTTTATCACTTTCAAAAAATGTTAGGAAAATGAATAGTTTGAACAGTACATAGAAAGATAGTTTTGTCTGATGTGCCTTTAGAGGGAAAATTATGGTTTCAGTGGATGTATAGACTTAAACCATTACCCTGAGGTCACTAACAGGCCTTAATGGTCCCTCCTCTGCAACCTCCACCCACATCTTTAGTCCTGTGTCTTCAGTCATGGACTTGCCCAGCAATCAATAGACCTGACCATGACCTGCACATTGACTTCCTAGCTTGACCTTGGACCTGGCTCATCACCATGGATTTACCTGCCTGACGGTCTGCACCCTTGGCTGAGCCTAGCCTCAACCTCTGTGCCTGCCCCTCCTCCTTTGCAGTGGGGCTGGGCTCTGCCCGGCCACCGCGTGTTCTCTCTCTCCATGGCTGGTGGCTCCCATCCCTCACTGCTCCTGCACAGCCCATTAGTTGTGGTGCTTTCACTGTCTGCACAGGAACATGAAGAGAAGGGAGAAACTCTGCATGGAGCTGAAAAAGGAAGGATAGGGATCTAATAATTTTAAAGATTCAGGACATGCTCTACGAAAATCACCTGAATTAAAGAAATTTTTAAATGGATCTTTCATTACCTGATGTTGTAACAAATCACACTAAAATGAGTTTGCAGTCTGACGCAGAAGGAAGTTGCTTACCTTTCAAGAGGAATGAAAAGACTTTGAACTCTGGTGCAGCATTCTACCAAACCCTAGAAAGCTGCAGTTTTAATATTTCTTGGAAGACTAAGAATCCCTCTGTTGGATTTGTTTAGTCTTATCTCAACAAACCCTGCATGATAAAGGTTCAAAAACCCTCCCAGTCTATTCCACTGGTTTCTACTTTTAATCTTTCTCACAAAACATGTTTCTAGATTACTTAATGTTTTTATAGGCTTCTCTGATTTATCGTCTCTTTCTTGAAGAGGATATGGGAGTCATTTGCTTCCTTTCTACTTTCTACAGTAGGTCAAGCAGTCTGATATTCTTGACTCTTACCCAGTTTGCAGTTCATTGTAGTGCTTCCCATATCTTTCTATGGAGATCTGCTGCCTAGATTAATATAGTTGATTATTGTAGTCTAGCATTTTGTACTTTTTCATTTGCATACTGTTTATATTAAAACCTTTCTCAACTTGTCAAGATCATTCTAAAACCTAATCCTGTCCTCCACAAAGTGTTTGCAGCTTTTCCCAAGTAGGTATCAACTGCAGATTTAATAAATATTTTCTCTATCCCACTACCTAGAGAAAACCTTATCTCTTTCCAGAGAAAACCACTTGACAGAATCCCATCCTTCTTGTTTGACAGTGAACCACTGATAACTACTCTTTGAATTTATAATTCAAAGCCAGAAAAGGATAAGGCATATAATACTTTTTGGTTACTTTTTGTTTCAGCATTAATTTTAAAAACAAATGTTACATTTATTTGATGTCAATTAACCTTAGTGGCAGGAATATTGGTTAGAGACTGCTTTTACAGTATCTTCCTCAAGATCAAGTTTCCCTACTTTTCTTCAGGAACACCTTTAGCATTTTTATAAGTCATAAAACATCACATTTATCACCTATCCCATCTCCTTGAAACCTGTTATCTTGTCATAGAAGGAAATTAGATTGCTTTACATGGTTTATTCTTGACAAATCAATTCGGCCATTGTTTAACATCTGTTTATCTTCTGGGTGATTCCAAGCAGATTATCTGCTCAAGTGTCTTTCCAGAAATTAAATTTAGGCTGACTGGTCTCTAATCCCCTGGGTCTTTATGTGTTTTTTTGAAAGACAGACACAAAGGTTTCTTCCCTCCCCCTATAATTCCTTTACTTTTTATCTTTTAATTCTCAAAGCTCATAAGGTAAGACTCAAAGATTTCTTAGGTACTCCATAGTGAATTAATTGTGCCAGACAATTTGAAAATATCTGACTAATCTAAGCAGACTCTAACCTGTTCTTATCCCTTTTCACTAGTTTTAATTATGCTAGTCTTCAGAACACAGTCATCTTTTTTTTTAATAAATGCTGAGGAAGAAAAAAAAAACCCCAACCACAAAACTGGCATGCCTCTATTAGTTTTGCCTCT
>NW_010110115.1:72413-77536 GCF_000699245.1 Pterocles gutturalis | reverse complement strand
TTCCCTTGTCTTGTTCTGATTAATTATTTATAAGATGTTTTCTTTTAACTGCTCTGTTGTTAAAACCATGTTTAAAGGCACTTGGCCTGCACTTTATTGCAATTTCTATAAGCAAAAAGTTGCTCAGAGTGCAACTTGGAAGATTTGAAGGGTACATAGAACGTGATCTTATCAGTTCTGGGGCTTCAATCATTTCAGTCTCTGTAAGCTCCTCCAATATTTTCAGCCATAGACTTAGTAGACTTTGTCCCTCAATGTTCAGACTGATCAGACTGATTCTTATAATAAATCCGAGCACAAAAGGAACACAATGAAATTAGATTTATTCTCTGTTTTAAGTGAACCGTCAGGATACAAGCCCCCTTCAAAAAGCATACACGTTAGCAAGTTAGAGAGTATAAAGGAACCTTTGCTACAAAAAATATATGTGATTTTTTTGCACCTCGGTGCAATGAACTTGGTGCAAAAAAAAACAGTCAAGGGAAAGTATAGGCAGTTTTTACTAAAGACAGTCAAATAAGCCCCAGAAAGGAATGAAGTTTATTCAGTACAGCAAAGGTGACCTAGTAACACAAAGCCAAATAAGACTGAAACAGTAAGTCTGTTTCTTTCTACTTAATTGCTATTAACGGAGGAATTAGCTCCTTGGAAGTCTGATATTAGTAGCTCTCTTTGTGTATTACAAATTATGCAAATCTTACCTCAGAGAACCTTTGTACATCCTGTGTTAAAGTTCCTACTCTCTTCCACTGATAATATTTGAGTAACTTCAGAATTGCTGGATTCACTGCATTGTCAGATGGCACTGTCCGGAAGAAATAAGGATATTTTTTCTTATCAGCCAACTCTGGGGTTGTTGCTGCAAATGAAAGCTGAAAAAAATCAAAGAACAAAGAAATGAAAGTCACCATAAGTCATCTAGCAGCCAAAGGAAAAACTTTGCTCCTCTCAGTGCAACAAGTTACAATCCATGTGTCATGGTTAAATAGAGATTTTTCATCATTATACAGCTTGGAAGTCCTACCAGTGCCATTTACTCATTTAAAGTGATTTTTGGAGTACCTTAGTTCTATAAACCACCTGCTACAAAATTAAACTAGGGAATCTTAAAAGTCAACGATGTAAAATCCTCTGTTTGAGATCATGCATCTTACCCATTGCACAAAGAAGCTCTAAGGAAACAATGATGAATTCCCCACCAACTTCCTTCTACGTTTTCATAAAAACTGAGAATTTTTCCAAGGGGATATTCGCAATCTCTCATGTATCTTTGAATTAGAGGGTGAACCTCTAGTAGCATCTCTTCCTATCCTCAGGTAATACAAAAGGTACCAGAGGCAGAGAGAATAATTAGGACAGCAAGGGTTGCAGCTCAGAAGTTTAGGGCTGCAGCTCAGAAGTTTACCTGGCTCTGTTTCTGCCACTGAAGCAGCCCCTTGTGATCTGTGCTATTGGGGGCTCAGTGGTTACACACACACACAAACACACACACAGAGTCACTAAGATTCACTGAAATTTTCTGCCCAACTCAAATACAGCATATTTTTGTGGAATATATTCTATTCTGTATTTTTTGTGAATGATTTTCAGGCAGTGTTATGAAGGAAATGCCTGCATATTCACTTTCTGAAAAAGCTCCCAATCCAAAGATACTTGTGGTTACTTCCTCTATTATTTTTTAGGTGCTAGTGGTTTTTTTTTCAGCCATGCATAGCAGTTGAGGATTTTTTAAAGTACCGATTTAATGCAGATTGGTTTGACTGTTGAAAAATAATCTCCGTAATACAGTTACAGTAAGTCTTTCAAACTCAAATAAACAGTCAGGAAGTGTAGATGAATTCAAGCCTATGTAAGTACATCCAACCATAGTATTACATTTACACTTTCTTTAATCAAGCATTCTGTATATTTGGGCTAGAAACCCTCTTTTGAAATTCAGAATAGAAAATTTTAATCTGAAATAACATATCTAACTTTTTCTTCATGTTTATACAATCTAGATTCAGCCTGGCAGAGACAGGACTCATTCTCTGATTTTAGACTCACAAAGAATTAATTTTATTGTTATAACCTCCTAAGCCTAAATATAGTTTATTTTCCTTAGTTAAATTAATTACATCCTCTGAAAGACAAACAACTTGAAGTGTGTATAACTGGACAGTTACCCTCTAACACTCCAAAAGAGAAAATTCTCTCTCTTCACCACTAATGAGCTAATTTTTAAGACCTTCTGCTGCCATGTAAGTCTAACGTAAAAGATTTTTAATATAGCAACTGCTCTTTTATTATATTTTATTAAAAAATCAATTTAGAAATCCAGCATGAAGAGGAATGCCTCTCAGAAGACTGGTGAGTGCAAAGGACTTGATTTTCAAGTTACTATGGCTTTGGATCAAATGTGATTTACTTGATCCTTAAGAAAAAGAAGAGACACGCTAAAGTAACAGTAGTGAAAAACACCATCAACAAGGTTCACTTAACTCAGGTTCACAGGTTGAATGGTACATTTTTCTGATCAAATGTGCAAAAAGCCTTAGAGGAGCATCTCTATGGCTGTGAGTTGGCTTTAGGGTAAAGATCTCTGACAGGAGCATGGCAATTCAGATCCATCCTTTGACATTTTAGTGACTTAAACAAAGTGCCTAAATTAATATCCTAATTGCCCAAATTTCCTTAGAAAACAATGAAGCAAAACCTTACCTCTCTTCATTGATTAAAGAAAGATGAAGAAGGCTCATAACTTAGATTTCTCAGCCATGTAAAGTGAGATGAGGTGAGTCCAGGTTTATATGTAATTCTAATGACACCTGAATTACAAAAGAACATTCTTCTTCATTTTCTTTTTGAAGAAAGGTTTTATTAAAATATAAAATTGGAAAATTTCATGCTCAAACAATTCTTGGAATGTAAGATATTTTCAGAAGCCTTTCTTTCAAGCATCACATGTACCATGGTTGGTCTCATTCTGCATCACCTCGCCATTTTAACAAGACACTCATAAGAGACGGATGAATAACCTGAAATAGTTATGTCAGTCCCTTTTTTTTTTCTTTTTTCCTTTTTTTCTCATAAAAGTTAAGTCATTGAAAATATTTAACTTGTCACAGAACTATCCCTATGAGTGTTTGGGGACATGCAATGAACTTAACCCAACAATCACCAGCACTTAATACTCTGCTTTGAGGGAGACAAAGAGGGAAAAGGAAAAAGAAAAAATTCTTGATGTTTTAAAAAGTGGTAATGAACAGTTCATGTTAATAAATTGACACAATGTAGGCTTACTGGCAAAGTATGTGATATAGGATGCTATACAGAAATATCAGTAAAATATTCCTAACAAAAACTTTAACCTATGTTATAAAAAAATAAGATCACAACACAGTCCACCCACATATATAGCCCTTGTTAAGCGGAGATAAATCCTCTGTATTTTAGGGCTAATGTTTTTTATTCATGGCTGATCTGAAACTTGAACCAATTGAAAGGCAAAATTCTCCTAGTTTCTTCACTTCTTTCTACAGGACTGAAAGCCACAGAGCTCTGATTCTGCTTTTTGTTACAGAAATTTCTTTTTATAACTTTTAGTTATTTGTCAAAAATCTGGATGAATGGCAATCTACTTACTGCTCATATAACTCTTTGCAAACCACAAAAGGACTATTTTTCACATTACTGTATTTTCAGAACATACATATTCATTCATTGCTAAAAAAATTGTTACAGGTGTTATATAGCTGCCTCGTGTAGAGGAAGAGTGAGAGATAAAAAAGTTATAAACAGGATTATAACTCAGCAATAAATGCCTGGGGGGTGTATGATGTCATTCGTTCACAGAAAATTATATTACGTAACTGCTAAAGGTGCTGGACAAAGGGCAAACTTCAAGAGAAAAAAGACAGGAAAAAAGTTTATTTTTTCAAATTGGTATAAAATGAAGGACACAGTGAAAATATACCAGGTGATATACCATAATTGTGTGTGTGGTGTGTGCTAGTGTGCATATGCAAAGATTCTGTGCATATGTGTGTGTAGATCTAGAGAAAAAAAAAATCTTGTCCTGTCTTGCCATAAAATGAAGTCAAGGGACCTGCAAAAGAGATTCAGTTTTTAGGAGTAAAATGTCAAGATGGCCACTGTCACATCCCAATGGATAATAACAGCCATGTCGCCACCAACCAACAAGAAAGAAACACAAGCCTTCTTAGGCATTGTGGCTGTCTGGAGAATGCATATTCCAGATTACAGTCATATTGTAAACCCTCTTTATCAAGCGACCAGTAAGAAGAATGATTTTGTATGGGGCCCTGAGCAATGACAAGCTTTTGAACACATTAAACGGGAGATAGTCCATGCAGTAGCCCTTGGACCAGTCTGGACAGGACCAGATGTTAAAAATCTCCCTGCAGCTGGGGAGAATGGTCCTACACGGAGCCGCTAGCAGAAAGCAGCAAGGGAGACCCAAGGTCATCCCCTAGGGTTCTGGAATTGTGGATACAGAGGATTCAAAACTCCCTATCACGCGTCAGCTTCCAGGAAGATCGAACGACACAATGGGCTGCTTAAAGACTACATTAAAAGCAATGACAGGCTGGAACTTACAAAAACTGGGATACGCATTTAGCATAAGCCACCTGGTTAGTCATCACTAGGGGATCTGGCAATCGGGCTGGCCCTGCCCAGCCAGAAAGTTTATGTACTGTAGAAGGGGATAAAGTCCCTGTGGTGCATATCAAGAATATGCTGGGGAAGACAGTCTGGGTCATTCCTGCCCTGCGTAAAGGTAAACCCATTCGTGGGACTGCTTTTGCTCAAGCACCTGGGTGCAATTGGTGGATGATACAGAAGGATGGAGAGGTCTGATGTGTACCCCAAGGGGATTTGATGCTGGATGAAAGTATCTGATGAATACAGATGTTTAATGTTTATTGCTGTTATATATTATACTATTGATATTATATTAAGAATCACCCAGGTTCAAAGGAACCAGAACTGACATCCAGCAACTTCCCCAAGACTGACATCCTCAACATGGAGATCATGGACATGGACTGCCAGGTACACCAGTTGTGGGGCCCCCAACACAAAAAAGACCTGGACCTATTGGAGACAGTCCAGAGAAGAGC
>NW_010110115.1:53776-71981 GCF_000699245.1 Pterocles gutturalis | reverse complement strand
TGATCTTTAAGGTCCTTTCCAACCCAAACCATTCTATGATTCTATGATTCTACGTATGAGGTCCCGATACAGCATGCAACAGAGACTACACACCATCAGTCTGCTGCATCCAGCATCACACACTCTACCAACTAAGCGAACATCATACTTCCCGCCTTGAAATACTGTTATGACAGATGGAGCCCAAAGTCATGGATGAAATGAACTCAATAACATTTTGGAGGGATGTCCCCGTAGACTAAGGGAACGGCATCTGTGTACATATTTATCAAAAGACAGGAAGAATGGTGGGACCTGAACATGACATATATGGCATGGAATAATGGGTGAAGAATGTCCTGGTTTCAGCTGGGACAGAGTTAACTTTCTTCATAGCAGCTAGTGTGAGTCTATGTTTTGGATTAGTGCCGAGGAAAAGGTTTTTCACCTCCTCTGCTGTGCCGGTGTCTGCAGGTGCAGGAGAAGCTGGGAGGAAGCACAGCCACAATTACTGGCCTAGGATTCGAACTTAGGTTTAGGATTGAGACACAAATTGGTCAATAGTCTATTCCATAACATATACATCATGCCCAGTATACCAGTGAGGCTCTGTCTGGAAGTTCTCTCTCTTGCTCTGTTTTGTCTCCCTCTCGGTCGCCCCTGTCTCAGGGTTGTCTTGGTCTCAGACACTCAGGCTTTTTTCTCTGTTGCGGGATTGTGGTTTCAGGACTCTCCCTGCTCTGGGATCGTTAGCCAGGAGCAAGCTGAGTGTTGGTCTTCAGGAGGTGAGCAGTATTCACTGTGTATCACTCATTTGTATATTTGTAGATATGTGATGGGTTTACCCTTGGCTGGGAGCCAACCCCACACAACCTGTTCGCTGACCCTCCCCCCTCCCGAGGATGGGGGAGAGAATTAAAGGGGGGAAGGGAAAAAAGGACTCGTGGGTTGAGATAAGAACAATTTAATAACTAAACTACAATAATATTGAAAATAATAATATATACAAATATACGAGCTAAAACAGCTAAAATGCACTGTTTCTGACTTTTTAAAATGATTCATATTGCTTGTGTGTTCACTATATAAATGGATTACAGTTAGCAGAGTTTTGTCAGAATGCATTTTGTCTGCACATGAAAAACAATAATGTCAATACCATAGAAATCATTCAAGCAGGGAGTCAGTATGAAAGGAATCCATGCAAAAGGACTTTCAAGTATGTCACAACTTACTGTGGTGTTCTCCCTGTAATATACCCCACAGACCACGTGGGAGCAAAAGCACATTGAATTAGAGAGGTCCATATAGGCTGACTGCAAGACAGTATTTCAGACGAAGTCCCAACCCTGCTGAAGTCAGTGCCAAAACTTCCACCAACTTCCTCAGAGCCCAGATTTCAAGTCTGCGATGTGAGTACCTGGAAATATGATTTAGTTAGTCACATTTAACCACATGGGTGTACTTGTAACTCTGTAGGTCATCCTGACATTTTGCAGTATGCCTAGGCTCAGGTCTGTCGTCATGCAGATTCTTCTGTTTGAAAGATAAATACAGGGTTGGCTCAAGAGTGAGATGAGCAGTTGTGCTTCACTGCTAGCAGTAGAGAAGCAGAGCAGAAACACAGCTAATGGCTTTATCTTACCCTGTGAATAGAAAATAAGGAATGAATAACAGTTCTGGAATGGGTCCAAAGCAAAATACTTCAGGAAATGGTGTGAAACATTAAAGATGATGCAGAAAGGGCCTCATAGCACTATGCATGTAAAGGAGTGTCCTACGGTAAAGAGTTCTGAGGCCATAAAATGTAGGATGTTCTTATACTTAAAAAAAAAAAAAAAAAAAAAAAAACCCAAACAACAAAAAAACCCTTAGAAACTACCCAAAATTGAAAAAGCCAGTGAGACAAATTTTACTTTCAGATTAAAAAAAAAAAACCAAACCTAAACAACCAAATATTGCTCCACAGAAGTCAAGGAAATTTCTTTGGCCTGACACTGAGAGTGAAAGTACAATTTGATAATGGAGAGGACAGGAGAGGGGACAATGTTATACAACTGTTGTGAGAAATGCTTCAGCCTAATATGAGAGATGGCCACATTAAGGAATTTGAACTGGTGGACTTTGCTGAAAAACTGAAAAATATACAGAAGAATTTTATTAAGGAGGTGCTGAGGTCAGGCATATGTTTTAATAAATTAAATTTTCTCCAGAAAGATGATACTTTTTGAATCAGGAAAACGTTAATTTTGTTGAATGTCCATACAGTTTCATGGAAAGGTTGCAATCAACACTAGACTGAAGTGGGAAAAAAAAAAAAAAGTTAAAACAAAGTGTAGAAAGGAACAATTCTGCACAAGGGGAGTAGAACCTAGCTCTATAACCCCATATGAAGCTGAAATGAGGTATGGTAGATTACACCAAGAACATCAATCTAAAGTGCTTTCAACAGAGCATTCCCTTTAAAAAAAAACAGTACAGAAGCGGGAATGGTAAGATGATAAGCTCTAGCATTCATTTAAGAAAATGGGATGCAACACTAACTAAATCAATAGGCAAGACAAGGAGTTATATAAGAGAGAATGGATATTAGAGAGATGACACAAAATTAGGAAAGGACACAACACTATATAGAGAGTGTATAAGTTCCCCATAGAAGTCCAGAGGCTGGAAGCTGGAAGGCTGAAGCCACTCTGCATTTGCAAGAACTCCAGAGGAAAGGGAAGCCTCCAGAAATGGCAAGTGGTCTTCTGGTGTCCAGCTGTTTTATTATCTCTAGGAAGCATTTATGTTTAAATTTTGTCACTGTAATAATGTGCAGAAGTCTGGGAAAAATAACAGCGCAGAACAATCCCTGGGATAAGCAGTCATCCTAACCTAAGGCAACAGGTCTGTTCAAGAGTCACATGTATCCAAGAGGATTGTATTAGTTGAAGTAAATCGATAACACAAACCCTTAGCAAAGTATTGTAGGTCCATAAAGGCAGTAGGGCAGGAGATCGCACTCCCCTTATAAAGCAAACTGCAGCCTGCGGAGTGGAGTGGATAGAGGATCTGAAGCATCTCCCACCACAAACTCTCCTGCAGCTCAAAGAGCACCCCTGACAGCTGGCAGGAGGTGCCACGGCATCTGGATTTGTCAGTCTCAGCACTTGCCTCTCCAAAGGAGAAGCTTCTGAAAAAAAGCTACACACTGTGTGTATGGAGTATTATACATTGGAGGGGAAAAAGAAAACGTCCTCTGTTAAGAAAAAACTGATTCATGTTTACAAACGGGGAAAATTAGCTTATTGAGTACCAGAGAAATGAGCTTAATTTTCCTAGGCTTTTGCACTGTGTCTTGTACAAGTATGTTATTAATGATCTCTAGAAAATTAAATCTCTCCCTGTTGCTGCAAAAGTAGTCTTGATGGAGAGTTATACACATACATGGCAGATATCACCTGTATTTCCTGTACCTCTTCTAGAAAGCTAAATTATGCTGACAAATCAACATTGATAAACAGGATATAAACTGCTGATTCAATCGACTGGTGATATCATTTATTATCATTACAACTAAAGACTGCATGCCATGTACGCTTAGATAGGAAGCAATATTTTCTGCAAAAAAAGGAAAATACTACCAATTATTTCCAAAATGAAGGCAGAATGTCAGAAAATTCCATAGAAAATACTCTTGCAATGGTACAGGATTGCACAAATAGAATCTTGTAATAGGAAAATAACAAGGACAAAACTCAGGAAGATGATATTTTGCAGTAATGTGGACTCATGACACCACACACCATTCCTTCGCATGTCTTACCAGGAGCTCTGAAGCTTTAAGAAGCCTGTGCCAATGATAATAATACTTGAGTGTGGGCATGTGATGACTTAATGGTCCCAGGATCTAGAAGGACCAGAATAGAAACCAATGAATAATGAAGAGTCAAAAGATTTGCCTGCTGCAACTCTTGAGACAGCATTAGATGATGTCACATAACGACTGAGACAGTATATTCTTAACCCAGAGAATAGATTGAAGTGTAACGACTAAATTGCATTTTCAATTGAACAGTAATTGATGTTTTTAAATAAGTATTAAAAGACACAAAATATAAAGATCTAGGTTAAATGTTAACTCACTAAAGATTAACAGTAACCTATACTATACACATCACCTTGCCCAGACGTGCAAACTACCATGGAACTTGACCTTACCACTCCTCAAGTTATGAGTAAATTTTATCATAATAACAGTACTTGGAATAAGAAAATAGGTATATATAATCAAGAAGAATATTAAAGAGAACCTTAAGAAATACATGATAATGTGTAAAAAAAAAAAAAAAAAAAGTGATATATTTGGCAGTTGTTTCCCATCCCAGTACACAGAATGTATCATCAACTTTGGTGAAAAGGTACATGGAAAAAACATTGCAAAGATGGTCGCAAAGACCCATATATTTGGAAAATATTCCACCATAGGAACCTAAGTATAGCAATTTCATTGACAGAGGCATTGCATAGATCTTCAAGGCAGGTGAAAGCAGCACACAGTAATAAAGACCAAGAAACAAAGATAATGTTTCTTGACAATTTGCCTGCACAGATGCTGGTGGTAAGTGTCTATATACAGTCAGTAAAGGAGCTGGTTCTGCATCAGACGTACGAATAAAAGTGGCAGTCTTCCCTACTAGCGGTACTCTAATCCTGATGCCCAAATAGCACAGGTGACACACTAACATAAGTTGGAAGAAGAAAGAAGGGGCACTAAAG
Source organism: Pterocles gutturalis (assembly GCF_000699245.1). Classification (NCBI taxonomy): domain Eukaryota; kingdom Metazoa; phylum Chordata; class Aves; order Pterocliformes; family Pteroclidae; genus Pterocles; species Pterocles gutturalis. The sequence continues at coordinate 67,241 of NW_010110115.1, read as the reverse complement.
AAGAAGATATAAGAAATTATACTTTTCCAGCATGGGTAAATCAACTAAATTTTTACCCGTTGTAGATACTCTTCAACATTTACTTGAATGAAAGCTCTGGAGACTTCATCATACTTATATTCAGAAGATTTCATGGGACTGGACAAACTTCAATGCTATAACAAATAAAACTAACAATCATTAAAAAATGTTCTGTTAACTCTGTATGGGCTTTCATTGTGACAGCTGCAAGAGCAAAATAGAAGTCTGTGAGAATATCTGTGATGGCTCACTAGCTGGTAAATGGGCAGGATGCAAATGGGCAGGTTCCAAATGGGAACATAAAAATATACATTGTATTAAACACACAGGACAAGAATTAATTTTATGGACGAATATCCTTTTCATCATCAATAACACATTACCCATCTGATTAGAGCTACTGTTCCTTTTAAAATTAGATGTTTTGCCAAATACTCCTGCCCAATATAATCTGCTGTTACCTTCATTAATTCCGTGTCTGAAATTGCTTCCACTGACTGCCTTTTGGCACCTGGGAGTTTCCAGAAAAAGCACTTCCAGCTGGTCTCAAGGTTGGAAGGCACCCGCCTCCATGCTGATGGCATTCCAGTGAATTAATCCAATCACAATAAGATTGATATTCAGCTGCATGCTGCTCTGGAGACATTTCAGAATGCAATTCTGGCTACTGAATGAATCAATATTTTTGAGGATAGAAACTGGTTTAGATAAAATAAAATCCATATGAGAAATACTTCAGCAGAAAGATGTGTGCCTGTAGGCTAATGGGAAAGGAGCATTCAGTCCTGTTTGATCCTGCTTGGGTGACCTAACCTACTCCCAACACAACTCAGTAGGAACTGCAGATGTCTGAATGCAAGAAGTTAGACCAGACAATAAAGTTTGGTCTTTTGGTGTCAAAATTTTCTACTCCCATAAAGTCTGTGGGTTATATTGAAGAATAGTGATTGAATTGATCCTCAGGTGAGGGGTTTTTTTGTCTTCAAGCAATGGCAAGGATAAACGCTAGCTGAAAATTGTAGCAGATCTCCTTCACCTGTTTCTTGGGCTGGAAGATGAAAACTTCCACCCACCTGTTCACACCCGCCAGAGTCTACATTTAAGAACTTTGTAGAAAAAACTAAGTTAAGGGAATTCCTAGAACAATTCAGATAAAGAGAAAACAGAAGAGTTGCTCAGAGCAGAATTAAGTTACAGATCAAATGCAAGTCCAAATGACAAGATCCATTGCAAGTTCTAATAAATACTGCCTAACAAACCTCATACATTCACCCTACTTCTGAGACATGCCAACGAGGTATATCATGGAGTTACTGAGAGCATCCTTCAATTCAATGGTTAACAGTGCAACCAGCACAGCTGATAGAGACTTTGTGATTTATAGTTCCAGTAGGTAGCCAGCTGAACGTGAGGCAGAATCATTTCAAACAGATTACCCCATCCAAAAGTCAAAATTCAGCATTAGGCTTAACTTGATTCTTTCACTATTAATGGAAAATAAACAATTGCTATCCCTTTTGCATTGCATATTTCTTCTGACCATTCATTTAAAAAGTACCAAGGGAACAATAAATCTGTCAATCATTAATTGCTTTTTCTACTCTCCAGAAAATATTTTCAGATCTATACTACACAAAATCACTTAGATCTAACACAGGTGTTCTGCTTACTACTAGAGGTTGACCTGAAATTAAATGTCAGATCTATAGAAGTTGCTGAGAAATTTGTTTTCATTTCCAAACAGAATAAAAGACAAACTCCTCTGAGCATTTTCATAAATAGAACTGCATTGCGAAAGAGGGTTTTATATCTTTGTCTGTCACACTCAGTTGCTTAGTATTTGGCTACTGGCCTGGATTATACCAGAATTCAGCTTCAAATCCCTGCTCTGCTTCAGTCACAACATTATTGTTTATCCCAAATCAAGCAGAGTCTCCTTCACTCATACTTTCACTACCCAGCTTTCTCGTCTCTTGTTTATAACAGATTATCCTCAAAGTTTAGTGAAAACCAACAACTTTGTATAATATTTCACCTTTGAAAAAACAGGCTATTATGCCATAATCCATTAAAAAAACACAATTCTTTCCAGACCTATTCACAACAGCATGTTCCTGGCTGGCTGCCCAAAACTATTATCATTCTACTACTATTGTTTGTTTGTCAGACTTCATCCAGCTAACAACACATGTTAAAAATACAGATGTTCTATGTACATTTGGATTTTAAATAAGATATCAATTTTATTATTTCCCCTCCTCTAAATGATGAAAATAAGGAAAAAACTTATGCAATATAAAGATAATTTAATTGTGCAAAATGGGGGTGTTTTGTTTTATGAGTAAATGAACCCTGCACTCTGATGGAAATGGAGAGAAGAACCATTGGTGAGCTTTAAGATTAGAATTCCCCAGTTCTTCTGTGGAGTGGGCACCCTAATACAGTCCCAATTCTGTCCTTTCCATCTTTTATTTCTTTTAGTGGAAATATAGCATCTGAAGAAATCAAGCACAGCATGTCAACTCACGATTTATTGAAATCCTTACAAAAATACTTTTTGCACAGCCCTAAGTCATGAATTAATTGTTTATTTCTTCATTCTCTAGTTTCAAACCTAAGCAAGAAGTCACAGACTTTTCAAGCCAAAGCAGGTGACATCCTCACAATGCAATGTTGTGATACATAAAGAAGCTGTTTACTCTACATGGAGCAGCACAGCTCAGAGATGCCTTATCAGGTTCTAGGAGCAACACCCTGGCACTAGTTCTGCTCTCTGCCTCGGCTAATTTGCTTCTTCAGCTCTGGCAGCTCTGTAACTTTTCTGATATCTCTGGACTGCATGCTGCTGTCACACGTCACCAGAAGTGTTTAGAGAGTAGTCCAACATCACTCACTTGGAACTGCACCTTCTCTAATAATGGATAAAGAAGGGTTATGCTACAGAAATCAAGGGCCTGCTGGAGGGGAGGTGATGAAAGAAAAACTGACAAAAAATCAGGGAACTTCCTTTGCCAACAGCCATTGCCAGCAAAATAATTACTGCTTGCCCAGCAGCAAGGGCAACTTGGGTTACTTTGCCGCTAAAAACCTTCAGCGGAAATGCCAATCACAATTATGATTATATTTGGCATTAAAATGTCAAATATGTAGCTGATCCTCCTCTAAGAAATAACCAAGATCACACAGACTTTATGGGGTTTTTTATTTCTAGTCAATCCAGATTTTAACAAGACGCTCTAGATAAAAAACTACAGGTACAAAACCTTTTAGTAAAGTATACAACTAGGAAATGTTCATGCAGATACATTAAATCTATAACACAAAACTTTGTCAGCTTAAAACTGTGTTCTGTGGTTTCTCATCTAACTATGAGTGGCTGTAAAAAAAAATCTGAGGAGGCATAAAATAAAAAAATGGCAAAGAGTCTCGGTCTGAGTACAGTTACAAAACAAAAATTCCATCTCCATGTCACTGACAAAGTGGAAGAAAGCACAAGCACTTCCTCCAGGTGCTAGTGCCTCCAGGACATCAGTTAATTTTTGCCTGAGTAACCTTCAATGTGTTTTTCTCAATACCTATGCCTTACAGGTCACTTCAGCAGTTACTATTAATTTAATAAGTGTTTCTTTATGTCTGCATTTGATTTGAAGTACAGTACTTGCCCCTGGTCCTAGAATTCATGCTGGGCAGAAAGCATTAACTTTATCTACCCCATTTAAGATTACGCACAATTCAATTAGATCTCTCAACCATTTTTCCTTAGTTGCTGCCATCATCCTAGTTCCTGCAGGGTGAAAGCTGAATGTTTTCTCTAGACCTTGTTAGCTTTTTTGTCACTTACTCCATAAAACTGTTCATCCTATCTATTTCTGGAAATAGTCCTTATCAATCTGCTCTTTTAACAATATTGTCCATAACTTAGATCCATACAGGTGAGATAAAAACTGAACTAAATCACTCCACATCCATATGTAGTATGATGCCCAACGCAGCCTTAGGAACATTTCATCTTTGTCACAGAGCCAGAAAAGTGCTTAAGAATATAGTTTAATTTTAAATATTTCAAGAGTTGTATTGATTTAAGAGAAGGAACTCATATATGAAAACTCAGTACATGCATTAGAGCTGGTAGTGCTTATTAGTTTTGGAAGGCTGGTTTAAATATCATCTTTCCTAATTCAATCTCATGTAATTCATTATTTATTACTCACTTTTCATGTGCAGTGATTAAGCTGTAATTTTTAAAGTCACTTGCCTCTTTTCAACCCTCTCATCTGAGATCCAATGTTTTTTGAATTGCCATTTATTCTTATACATTTCTGACCAAATTGTTGTATTTGTGCTCTTTTTTTTTTTTGTCTTTTTTTTTTTTTTTTTAACCACATATTTTATGGTTTTATCTACTTGGTCTCAGCCGTTTGCTCACTTTGGCTTCTGTTATTTTGGGTACTGCTGGATTCTTTTGCTCTTTTTCATACACTGCTTTTGGACATATTCCTGTCAAGTGTGAACACATCTACTATCTTTTTACTGCCTCTACATGGGACAAAATCATGGTGGGACAAACACTTGATGGGCGTATGAAAAACATCTTTGACAAAGATGACCAGTCTGATTCCAGATCATGAGATATAAACTATTAATATTCAGACAAAGATTTCAGAAATCAAACTGGTAATCTGGATGTCTTTTGCTGAGGAATTATATATTTACTGCATGCTAACATACATTCACTATGAATTTTTAAGTACCTCCTGCAGTTAAAATAATGTCAGCTTTATCAATAATACATATCAAGATATGCACTAACAACCTATATTAATGCAGTGTGCATCTGTGTGAAAAACAAGATTAACTATATTCACTGACTTTTTTACAAGTACATTATTGAGAAATTCTGAAGTCAAACAGTTAAGTTTGTTGAATGAACAAGAAATGAGTTTGGGTTTTAGTTTGGGTTTTTTTCCTACCTTTACAGTTACCCACTAAAGAGAACAATGTCTTTGCGATGTAAGACACCTGGTATATTTGGTCACTTATCCAGTAAGAAAAGAGAAGGTAAACCACAAGTGACTCTACTTGAGCAGTACTAAAAATAAAGGTACTTTTCCTAATGTGTGTACGGTATTTTCGCAGCAAGTTCACAGAAATTCCTAGAAATTAATGGGGTATTATTTTCTTCATTCTTTTTTTCTTTTCTAAATTAGATTACCAGATTCATTCACCTTACTATCCCTAAGTTACTGGGATTTCCAGCTTTTATTTCTACCATAGTAATAGTTTACTTGTTCTCCAGCTTCCTGGACTGCTGAAAAGCACCCCCCAAGAGCACAGATACAGAGTGATCAGAAGGCAGCCAGCTTGAATACAACTTCTTGACCCATTCCAAAACACAGTTCTGAAGATAAAAAGCGGGGAGGAAACCTTGGCAGGAAATAAGGAATACCACAAGAACTCTGTAATAGAGACCGTGAGATAGGTGGACAAATAACAAAGAGACAACAGAAGAGATGCTGTTCAGAGCACAGAAAAAAAGAAAGACACGCTGCAGGAGAAAAAAAAGAGATGAACAGACCAAAACAAAACTTGGACAGACATAGTGGACAGATGCAGTTAACAGGAGGAATCTTGACCTCATTTATAATCTGCTGAAAGCCTGGCTTTGTGAGTACTTGGGTTGATACATGCAAACACAGGCATTTAAACAGCAGCACGATTACATATCCACGTGCTCAATGAAGGAACTTCAGAACTCTACAGCCACTGAAAAATCTGGGTCACTTGGACTTCAGAGAAGAATAAGTAGAGGACAGTACACGCTTTCTAAGACTTTCCCTAAGTCTACATGAGAAATTTTACCTCCTAGCATATTTACAGCAGCGTAGAGCTTCAAGTTTGATGTGATTTACATTGGTACATCATAACTTGTATTGACTTGCCTGGGATAAACCTTAAAGTGAGATGAATCACTCCCTAGAAGCATCTGCTTCTCACTGCTGTAGGCACTAATGGGAGAGAGACTACAGTGACTGGTACCAGATGCAGCCACCTACACTGCACTTGGTCAAAAGAATCCCACAGAAATAATCAGATCTATGTAAATATTTAAGCATGTGAAGAAGCACTGAGGCACCTAGGAGACACTTTGGCCTTTCAACTCCTGAGGATTTTTAGGTATATGACCTCCTTTAAAAGTTTGGACTAAATGGTTAGTAAAACTGATGGTGCCTTAATTCTTCAAAAATCATATTAAAAGGTAAATACAGTTGTCACAAAATGTTCCAGTGGATCCATATCCTCACCACACGGAAAAGTTCTCACCATAGTGCTAACATTTAAGGTAACTGACTTTTCACTGTAATTTCTCTCAATCTTAAAAATACTTGGATATCAGGCCAGGTGTCTTGAAACAGTTTCAACCCTGTCCTTACCATATCTTTCATCATAGCATAATACTTCCACTTACACATAAACAGCCCAAAGCAACTTATGAGGCAGCTGTTTACTTTATTGAATATAAGAGTTGTCATTTGATCTAGTGATTTCTCTAGTGTCATTAAACAAGTTATATGTCATCCCCATATAACATACCTCTGTGACCAGCAAGATCACCTACCTTAAACCTCAAGAAATAGCCAAACAAAACAATGCCCATACACTTGCATCTGCTCCTTTAAAGGTTTTGTAGGTATATTCACACAGCTAAGGCTGCGGTATATACAAACCCAACCAAAGTTTGCTGGTGAGCCTAAATCAAAGGGCTACAATTTTAATCCATTCCTTTCTACACTAAACTGCATGGCCTTGCAAAAGCAATGCGGTAACACGGAGTGATACTGGACAGATAGTGCAGCCAAACCTAATCCAGTTTTGATTTGGGGAGTCAGGGACAATTATCCCTCCATGATAGCCAGCTAGAGATAGAAAAGAGGAAGATGGACAGAAGGCTTTCTCACTGTTCTTTGCGCAAAATGGTGCACCCTACATAGGAAGTTTCGCTGGAGAGAGTAGGAGCCACAACCAAAAAGGAAAACCAGAGTAAAGTCTCAAAAACATATGGTCTGGAAATATTTTGAATTAGTGGACCCAGAAAAAAAAGAAAAATAGATGGAAGTATTATACTCTCCTTCCCTATGTTGGCTATAAAATATGTTGATGGTGTCAGGATGTCATTCAAATCGCAGTTGTTTCAAGTCCTTTTGTGTTAAAGTGATGTCTACTTTCAAGTTATTGATCAAATGAAAATGGAATGGCCCCATTGCTGAAGGAAAGGATTTTTTCTGTACTCACATAGAGTACATAATAATTCAGAAATTTTGGCACTGTTACTTATTGATGTTATTGAGAACTCATAAGCCACACACAAAGATCAATATACATAAGTTTCGTATGTTGACAGCCTCTATCTCTTACTGCCAGTAAAACAATGCATTTATTCAAGCTCTGAGCCAGCAGGACTCATTTCAGTGTGGCGGCTGGAAGGGAGTTGATTGGGAGGCAGCAGGGGAGGGTAATGACACCAAAAGGAATATAAGAGCTTCCAGGTATTTCTGGGTGCTTGTTTCAGGATGGCACAGCACTGTTTCACAACAGCTTTCAGTGTGAGAGGCCACTGCAATTTTGGGGGGGATGAGTTTGGGAATAGGCATGCACCCCCATACATCTTCCTACCTCTCCCCTTTCTCATGCAATAGACAAAATTTGCCTCTTTCTTGAGACCTGCAATATAAAGGCACAAAACAGCCATCCTTGTCTCCCTGACATAATCTCAACTCACACCCTCTTGAGCTGCTCGGAAGAAGGTAGAACTGAGAGCTCTTCCCAGAAGAGGCGGGGTAGAAAGGTGAGGCTGGAACAAGCATCCTGACAACTCAAAGGGCTGGAGAAAGTGGTGCCTGCCTTGGCTGATCTGCCTCTCACTTCCTTAGTCCCTGCCCCACAGCTGCCAAAGACCACTGCTCAGAGAAGGAGCAGATAACAGAGAGCAGCCTGACCCTGTGTCCTGGCACACAGAGCCAGGCAGCCCCCACGCCACCTCTGCAGCTTCCATCCAAACCTAGTGCTACCAGCACACACAAGCTGCCGCTCTTGAGCGTGAGTGGGATTCATAACTACTGCCTGTTGCAAGTATGCAAGCTATGCTTATTTTTGATTTGTGGAAATGAAGTTTGTAATACCAAACATTGTCTTCATTTGTATAAGATGGAAGTATTAAAAAAAAAATCCTAAGAATTGTATACAATATAGGATATATAAACATACTTATACAGCCTTCTCTTCTCCAAGCAAAATCATCCTAACTCCCTCAGGCTCTCTTCATACGACAGATGCCCCAAGCCTTTCATTATTACAGCAGCCTTTTGCTAGACTTGCTCCAGTATGTCCGTGTCTCTCTTGTTCTGGGGAGCCCAGACCTGGACATACCAATTTAGATGTGCTCTAGCCAGGGCTGAGCAGAGCAGAAGACTCACGCACCTCCCCTGACTGGCTGGCAATGCTCTCCCTAGTGCAATCCAGGTGCTGCTGGCTGCCTATGCTGCAAGGGCACATTGCTGGCTCATGTTCCACTTGGTGTCCACCACAATCCCCAGGACCTTTACTGCAAAGATGCTTTCCAAACCCCCCCAGCCTGTACAGGTGGGTGCCTGGGGTTTCTTCCTCCCCAAGGGCAGGACTTGGTATTTCCCTTTGCCTGCTTCAGGAGATTCCGGCTGGCCAAGATCCCCAGCATGTCGACTGCTGGCCAAGATCTCCAGCATGTCGACATGCCACTGAATGGCTGCACGACCATATGGTGTATCAGTCAATCCTCCTATTTTTGTTACACCTGCAAACCTGCTCAGGGTGTGCCCTGCTCCATCATCTAAGTCCATTAATGAAGATGTTAAGCTGTACTGGCCCCAGTATTAACCCCTGCAGTGTAAATACTAAATGATATATTTTTAAATGCTTACTTGCGTACTTGAAGTCCATGCTTGTCATTTTCTGAAAATATTTTTGAAAAAAGTATATGAAAACAGAAAAATAAAACCAGTGAAATAAAACAGAAGTAATGATGATTTTTAAAAGCCACTAAGGTGCAGTTGTGAGTTAAAGCTCTAAAGCTGAATAATATGTATCATATATCCCTCTATTTTGCTCTTTGACAACAAATTGATAGTAGAGCAAACACATTATTCCGCACAAATTATGTCCCCTAGCCCTATTATTCATACACAATTATACAGAAAATATCTTCACTAAATCGGAACAGTGTTCAACCTCAATCTTTTGTATTGTTTCTGTATATGCAGTTACTGTGCAGTATTTCAGGCTCAGGTAGCCAGCTTACTGTCTCATTATTTAGATGTCTGTCATTGAAAAAAACAGTGTTATTTGAGTCATAATTCCAATACATGCTTTCACAAATGCAAATTCACAAATCCAACAAATGCAGTTATTTCATTGGTTCTGCACTCAGAAACCGCCATCCATCTAAGAACTGCAGATAGCAGAGTAGCTTTAGATTTCACCTAAGATAATAATCCATAAATATGTTATCACTTCACTTCTCTTCATGCAACTTGAGAGCTGGCAGTCTGAGGAGATGAATGAGAAAAATCCACACAACGTTCAGAGCTATTAATTCAGATTTATTCAGTCAGGTTGTTCACAAAGGAAAGCAAACACCTATGACTGGGTCCACTGTGCCCCACCCTCTGATTCAAAAAAGCTTAAGAACATATCAGGGGAATGGCCACTCCAGGTCAAAGCAAAGACATACACCGCTGTTTCCTTCACATCAGCGCCTGCTCTTTCTTAAACATCTGCTCTCAGCCACTGTTAGAGACATTCCCAAAGGAAACTCCCAAACTCCAGCAATTTTTGGCTCACAGATTTCTTTGGCTCTTTCTGATGTCTTTGCATTTAATATTCCTCATGCTTTTTTTTTCCTTCCATGAATTTATTTTGTTCAGCTACTTTTTGAAGTTGTAATTTTTAGCCTGCATAATAATCCACAGCAAAAATATCCATAGTTTGGCCATACTTTACTTGAGGAACCATCTTTTCTACTTTGTTCTGAACCTGTTTCTTTCACATTTCATTTTATACTGCATAGTTATTGCTCAGAAAAGAGAGTGAATAAACTACTGGCTTGTTAAAAGTTCACAAGAATTCATGACCAACACTGTTTTAATTACCTCAGCAATACATTTTGATACTAAACTATATCTGTATTTAATAATAAAGTCAGGATTTCAAGGTCTGAGTACAGTTGCTTAGCAGTCCAAGGACTAGTAAACACACTTTTGGCAGAGAGAGTGGAAATATTCCTTCTACTAATAAAAAAGTAGATATTCATGGGTAAATACTGTTTTTTTGGCCTGTGACAATCCTAGATTATGCAGTAATTTTGTGTATGCTATTGGTAATGTTAGAGATGGTATTTGAATGCCTCAGAACGCCTATATAGCAACATGACATACTAACTACTCTAGGACAACTGGCCTGCGCACTGACCTTCTATATGCATATAGACTGAAGTCTTTAAAAGTTTATGTTTTATTACTATGTCTTCCTATACTCACTGCAGTTCCCCACACAGACAACAAGCTAAGAGTGGAAGCTGCTGGCACAATGCTGCAACTCTGGCAATTCTTAGCTGGAAGTTAAATCTCTAATCCTCAGGCTGCTTTCAATTATACTGAGATAGGAAATAGCATGGAACTGCTCCCAGGATAAGAATTTTATAAGAGGTTCCGTAAAAGCCTGTCCCCATCCCCTGACAATAAACAGAGAGTACAGCCACACTGAGAATGCAGCCTCCTTTCTTGAAAATGGAAGGAGAGCTGTAAACTACAAAAACCAAATTTAATATTTTCTTAATATAGTAATGTAATGAAGCTTACCAGCTGATTTACCAGCAAAAATAACTACAAGGACATTCCAAAATTCCTCAGGTTTTATCTTGGTATTTAGATTTCACCAAGGCCAAGCAACGATGGATGAAAGAGAAGATGCTGTGAATCCTATATTCCAGGGTTTGTGGCTGTTACATATATTGCCCAGAGGTCAGCAATGCTTGCAGCCACCAGGAGTCCTGCGGTTCAGAGTTCCTGGGTGTTACAAGCTCCATCAGGCAGCTGGCAATGCTTTGAGCTGACATTAATCACCTACTTTGGGGTTCACAGCTGTTACAAGCAGTTCCAGCAACTTGGCGGTGCTAGTAACAATTTATTTCACTTAGCAACAAATGCTAGCGTATGGGTGTTGCTCCTAATTTCCAAGGAGATTTTGCCAATGCTATTAGCTTTCACAGTCAGCTGGGGCTACAGTGATAGGAGATTTAAGACATTTTAAGAATATTTCTAACAGTGGAGCCTAACAACAAAGAGTACCGTTGGCTATAGTAACTGTGCACACAAACATTGCTAATATGTTGGCAACTTTCCTAATAATAACCAAGTGCCTCATACTACCTACAGCTGTGGAAGCATTAGTCAGTGCTTCAAAATGCTGCTGCTATGTCAACAACATGTATAGAGTTTAACAAGTAATTCTTACAACATCAGGAGATATTCTGCCAGAGCTCTGTGCCGCAGCTAAGTCCCTCAGCAGGGTATATTAGCTCAGGCTCAGCACTGTGCTAATAAAGTCACACAGATTTTGAGAAACGTGAAAATACTGAAAGCTACACCGCTGAGAACACAGGACGCCGAGAACACAGAAAGAGGCACTGCTTCTGAATATTGAAAAAAGTGTTTAACACAGCTGAGAGTCTGAATAGAAAATTTTAATTCAGGTATCACAGTTGTTATTCATGAAGATGTCTGTAGATTTTTTTTATTTAATCTGAATTACAAAGGAAAATGCTTAATGCCTTATAAACAAGAAGTGGATTTGCTCCATCATGTCTTAATAAAGAGATGTTCAAGTAAATATTAGGGGGAAAAAATTCTCAAAATCAACATAATAAGAAAGCCATATTGTAATTTAACCCCTGAGCCCTGTAGCATAGAAGTGTATTTTAACATTATTCTACTACAGAGCAGGAAAAAGCCTATCAAATCCTTCCTTAACTTCAAGTTTCACCATAACTCCACAGGAGTTTTTGAGGTTTGGTTTTTTTTTTTCTCCATTGGCAGAAAGCAAACTTCTCTCAAAACTAAAGAATACATGTGAAATTACTCATTCCAAGTCTTCTGAGTAGAAAAAGTGTATTTACCTTTAATTTCCTCATTTAATTTTGAAAATGTTTAAATGCTTTCTTCTACACTTCTTTGGATCAGCTTGGTTTAGATTTTATATACTATACATCTAAATATGTGATATTAACCTTAATGCTTTGAGATGCATTAAGGTATCTTATAAAAACATGTCTAAAGGCATTTTTTTAAAATTTTTGATAGATACTGAAGTACACAATTTTACTTGCATAATTGATTCTGTTTTCAAGTTTCTTTATTTTTTTTGCTGCTGACTCTTTCATAAACATAAAGGGCAAATCGTGCTAAAACAGATCATCTTTTTTGATAGAGAACAAACTTTGCACCTGAAGGAGAAGCAAGTGAAGCCACACATCTTGTTTTCAACAAGGCTTTTGATGCTATCATATAATATTTTCTAAGCAGGCTAACAACTATCCTAAGCAGGCTGAACTACTATTCAGTTGGTACGTAACTAGCTAGAAAAGTACGAAAGAAAATTAGTTATGAAAATTTCATAGGATGTCATACGTTCTACTCCAGTTTCATAGAGTCTATTCCAGTTCTGCTATCTTAAGAGACTGAATAATGAAATAACACGTAAGCCATTACACTTGCAGATAACAGTTCAGAGGGGATCTGAGATACAGAAAGGCCATTGTAGAATTCAGAACAATGGTAAATGAGAGAAACACTCTAGAAAAAAAATAGGATTAAATTCAGTAAGAGGAAATGAAAAACCTTTACACATTTAGGAACAATGAAACCCACCAAATTAAAAAAAAAAAAAAAGTCTAAAAACCAACTTGTTAGTCTTGCACAGGGCAAAAAAATCTGAGCATATAATAGTTCACAAGGTTGAATGTGAATCAACAATGACATTCTGCAGGGAAAAGGACATGCTGTTGTGCATGAACAGAAGTATCATCTTTAGTCCAGTGGAAGTGGAGTTTGTCATCTACTGCTGATATATGTCAATACAGCATCTGAGTCTGAGAACATATTGTTATGAGCACCAAAAGGAGGAGAGGCCAACTATTTCTTTTCAGAGGTTATGCACAAGATCAACCCAGAAGCTCCAAGTGATACAACTACTGACTTAAAAAAGCAACCATTTTTAGTTGGTGGCATATAGTCAGGATAATCTGTGTACTGCAATATAAACCTAGACTTTGATTATTTAATCCAATTTCAGCAATTGAAGGGTACCACGTAGTAAGAAGAATCTAGAGAACACGTGCTCCGATAACCCAAACCCA
>NW_010110115.1:0-53763 GCF_000699245.1 Pterocles gutturalis | reverse complement strand
ACACTTTATCAAACTGAAAACTTGTAGTAAAACCTCCATCGAGACAGCAATGATGTGCCACAAAATGAGAGAAAGATGAAGAACATTGCCAATGCCCTTGACCTACATAGAAATAAGGAATTTATTCTGTGAAGCTCCTGATGACCTTTGTTAGAGTTGCTGAATCTGGTGGCCCAACAGAGAGAGGCAAGGCTGCCACAGCTCTGTGCCCTCCGGGCTAGCCAGCAGCAAAGCTGAGCAGGTATTCCCCATATGGAATACACACATACACGTATACCCATGCACATACACACATGGCCAGTCACACAGATAAAAATCACAGCACTTACAAAAACACAGACAGCACCAATGGCCTCATCCTGTTTCCCTTTCTGCCTGGTCAGGATGAAAGTGCTTTAGTGGAAAAATACATCTACATATAGACAACATGAACCCGCCAGTAGCTGGTCACAGACACTCAGTTTGTCCGGCAGCTGTCCCTGGACACCCAGGTGTCCCCAGCTGCTAGCACCCGGACACACGGGCCCCTAAAACCCACAGCCCCACTCCAGCTGATGGTCCTCAGGCACACAGATGCACAGATGCGGGTCTCTCCAGCCACTGGCTTTAGTCCCTCAGCCTACCCAGTAACTTTTCCTTGAGTCTTCTGGACTCCAAGTGCCTGAGGCACAAATACACACATCGAAAGGGGTCTCTCAACTGTCCTCCAGGCCCCACAGTCTCTTTCATGGTTAGTTTTGGTTTCCTGGTCCCTCCAGCAGCCAGCTCTCAGACCTTCTGGTCTCTTAGCTATCCAGCCCAGACTTCTGTCTGCTTCAGTACCTGGCTCCCAAGACTCTTACACTGCTCATGGGCTAGTCTAGCTTGATGTTTGCTAGTGATCATACACTGCATACAAACCCTCATTTGCTCCAGTTTCTGGCACTGCAGACACGTGGGCCCTGAGAGTCATGATCCCCAACCCAGCTGCTGGCATTTGGACCTCCTTACACATACACGTGCACAAAGTAGAGAGCTCTCGGACATAAAACTACTCAGAAATTGAGTTTAACGAGAAGACAGGACAAATGGTCAGACACAGGGCATGGCCAGACAACTGGACTGACCAGCAACCTGTTTACACACAACTAGCCTCTTTTAACCCCTTTCCCTGTTGTTTTCCCATGCTTGTTCCTTGATTCCTCTCTCTTTTACCCTGCTTGTAGTTCCTCCTCTAAACATCCTACAATAAGTCTCACACTATGCCAAGACACTCTTCCCCTGCATTCCATGATTCCCACACCCTATAGGCAGTAACCTCCCTCTTTTCAAAGGCGCTCCCAAGACCCTCTCACATTGACTGATCTTGGTGGGTCTCACACCTGGACAATGGGGCCCACTACCCTCTTGCATCAGAGCTGCAAGTAGCTGGGTCAGGGTGCTTTGTTTCCCTGATAAGCTTCTGGGGGTTCTTGCACCTGCCACTGTCCCTCTGCTCCTTAGTGCTCATGGAGACAAGCCTTTTATCTCATACCACAACAACCTGAAGCAGTGGGCTATGTCTCACATTGGAGAGAAGGAGAGGAAGGGGAGGGAGTCATCACTAGCCTGAGCTGGCAGACTCGTGATCGTGATCCCAACCAAGGCAGCCACCTGGACTCAGGAGTAGGACACACCAAGTGAAAGAACTGCCTACTAATAGGAATACCATTATGCCTTACTCTGCCCTCTGCCTCTTTCTGTAGCCTCTTTCCAATGCGCAGAAGTAAGGCAATAAATAAATAAATGAGCAAGCAGGAAAAAAACAAGTTCTTTATCTTGGAGGATGAAATACTTCCTGGTCCTTGAGGGCACCTAACAGAAAACATTAAATAATATGATTATTTATGTGACATTCACAAAATTGTCCAAATCACCACAACCAACACAGCTCAAAAGCTCTGAACCCCTCCTGGGTTTTACCAACCATTTAAACATTCAGTGACTCGTCCTAAGCCTAGCTGTTTCAACACACACTCTGTACAGTTTCTTACACTCAGTAACACAGTCTAAACACAGCCATTAAATATTCCTTTCTCTCTGTCCTCACCACCTCCTTTGATGTAGACTGTCCCAGAGCGTCACTCTTTGGAGGTTTAAAAACTTTTTTAAAACCTTCTAATCTAAATACTATATGACCACTGCACATGCCTTTGCTCTTCCAACAGAAAGAATTATTCTTCCTCATCAATAACTAGCCTCAAAGCTAGTTGGAAAATATTCATGTACTCTCTCATCATCATTTCAGTAAACAAGTTATGACATTTTTAATCTCTTCCCCCAAGATACATCTTCCATTCCCTTATTCACTTCTCTTGGGCTGTTCCAGTTTAAATTCTGTTAGCATTTTGGCCAAATTTTTGCAGAATATTCTAGTGATTTAATGAGATGTTACCAATGTCTTGTACTATGGTACTAATTGTTTCCCATTCCTAGCAAGAACCCCTTGCCATGACAAAACTGAATTACCTTTCGCATACACATCACAGTAGTGATCTACAGTCACAGGTGGCTCAAGCCCCAAGTCTCTAGCAGACATTTTTGTTGTTAGTTTCAAAACGCATGATTTTGCTTCCTTATCATTTCTATTGCTCCTTTCAAGATTGCATGCCTTTCTTCTGTAATTGTGCAAGAAAGTTCTCTTCAGTAACACAAAACGTGACAGCTCTGACAAGAGGATATCTAACTTCACCCAAATTGTTGAACAGCCAACATACTGGTGGTTTAGGGGGTCTTTGTGAGAAGGTGATAAGATATAGGTTTGAAATCCTTCAGAAGAAGGGTGCTTATGATTCCCAAGAGTTTAAAGGAGACGTGTGACTGTGCATGAGCAGAAGGAAGGAGGAATAACAGGGAACACTGAGGTATGTTAGACAAACTTGTTAATATGCATTGCTATTGTAAAGAAAGTGTAATTTCTTGGGAAGTAATGTTCTATTTTGTGGGATATTCTAATTTATTCATTTTTGTTATTTATGAGAGGACATAAATACAGCAATGAATTGGTGTACCCTTTTATATTTATCTTTTACAAGGAAATTTACAGAATATTTAGCTTTGTTAATATGCACTTAATCATGATGCTAGGTAAGATTTGTTGATTTTATCTGATAAAAAATACTTATTTTCTCCCTCAATTTAGTTAAAACAGTGAGATTTTACTGAAATACTGAAAAGAATTTACTGTAGGGGGTATTTGGGGTTTTTTAGAATATTTTTATTTTACTTTTTATAAGTCTTTCTAATTTGAGTGCTAATAATTTCCTTCAGCAATGTAATAATGAGCAGTAGTCACTCAAGACAACAGAAGGTACAACAGAGACAAAGATGAATAATTTTTGATACTAATTAATTACAAATGAACAATTAAAGGATCCATTAATTTAATTTTGTGGCACCAATCAAATGGTCCATGTGTAAAATGAGAAGAGTGCTTCTTGCAGGGGAGGGAGAAAAACCAGGCCATTAGGGTATAATCTGTTAGCTTTCACACACACAAGTGCTAGTGAGGATAAAGAGAAATCTCTCTAGCATTCAGTGGCAAGATCTGTCCCAAATATGCCTAATTGCTTCATAAGTGCTATTGAGACAGGAAATGTAGCTGCTACTGCAGTTGTAAAATGAAAGGAAGAGAAGGAAGATGGTTATTGAGTCTATTTTTAAGTATGAAAAATGCACTCGTGTACTACAATGATGCAGACATTCAGACATACCAGAATGGAAATACGAATAGTACAGTGAAAGAACCGGCTTGTGTTACATTTCAAGATAATGACAACCACCCTAGACCTACACATTATAAAAACAGAGAATGGCTGAATAGCATATAAGGTTTAAAGGTTAATAGAAGTATTCCGCAGATAATATTTCATGTGTAAAACACGCTTTTGAGAATTTTATATTACATCACAGCTTAAGAACCAGAGGGCTACTATCCTGTGAGTTCATACAATTTAAAGGCTGTCAATACTTTCCTGAGGTCCCTTCAGCTGGAGAAACAACTGACCGTAATGATAGTGGTCCCTCTAAACAAAAAGCGTGCATTTTGACTTTTAAGTCCTATAATAGTGACAGAAATTTTTAAAAAGTACTCCTTCAAGACCCAGGTAGCCTCAGAAGAAACAACGTATCTTTTCTCATTACAGCAGGAGAAAAATCCCTGTAAGGTACACCAGGGTCTGGCACACCAGTTGTACATGTGCAGTCGTGAAATGTCAAGCCCCCAAATGGCCGGATGGGACACAGCACTGATGCAGTGTAATGCCACTGAAGCGTTTCCAGCTACAAGTCAGAAAGGCTTTTAAACAAAGAGAAACTTGTCTGCTGAAGATAGGTCACAATCTCCACATGGCTATAGCAAAATACTTCTTCTGAGTGGTTTACCTGGGTTGAATCTTGACTGCCATTGAAGAAATGGGTATTTACTGTTAATGTAAGTATTACCTAAAAGAAGCCATTTTAGCAGTTAAAATATTACAGTTTGTCAACCACTGCTGATGGTCGACAGATCAAGAAAACAAACCCTCCGTAATTTTTACAGTAATACCAACATCAAGCATCAAAAAAATCCACTCTTCCCTTCCTCAATTAAAATGAGATTAAAAAGAAATCACAGTGGCATTCTCTTTTTTCCCCCTTCTGTTCTAGGAGGTTCATAGCTCAAGCTTAACCTATTCATTTAGGTGGGAAAAAGAGAAAAAGAGAATTTATTTTTTATAGGGACTATGGAGGTTCTTGCATAACAACAACAATGTGGGAACTGAGGCATTCACCAAATATCACAAGTGTTACAATTGAATCTTGAGGGCTGACAGCTCTGTTCAGTCCATGCCTCCGGGGCCAGTGGCAGCTGACAAGCTGGAGCTGAAAATGAGGGAGTTTGTGTACAAATGAGGATCTGATGATACGTACCCACTGACTACCTTTTGGATGATGACTCAACTAAGTTTGTTAATCACTTATTAAGAATAAGGCCCTAATTAGTAAGTTAGTGTGAATGTGGATTTATGGCTTTCCAGAAGTAATCAAATTACAAAACTAATGTCTATGCTTGACTAAAAAACGATCCTTAAAAAAGCATGCGGGTTTTCTTTTTCCGTTGGCTAAATAATGAGATTCCATTGCCAGTTAACCCTTATCTTCCTAAATCACTTACCTAGATATCAGAGAGGTATCTTAAAATTAAAAGAACACCCCTTCATGGATGGTTATCCTATTTGTGAGCTTACCGAACCAGCAGGTTGAATCCTGCAGGGTTGTCAGATGAAAGAGCCTGCTTTCTTAACACCTCCCCCAAATCCTGCATCTGTCAGTGGCTCTTTCAGATTCAAACACAAGTTATTGTAATTTCGAAGTAATTCTAACAGTCCTCAAGACTCTGCTGGGGTAGCTGTAAATCACGGCGAAGTGGAAGATCCTCAGTCAGGAATAATTCACCTCTTCTCCTCATTTGCAGTGTCCTCAGAAGTGTTACCATGAGTTGGGAGACCCAGGAATAACAAACATAAATGCCTTTCCTAATCCTATTGTGCAGGCAGATGGCCCAGAACATGTATATGGCCTTTGCTTTCCATAGGCAGCTCATGGGAAGAGTGAGGCACCTCAGAGCATTCACTTGTGTAACTGCAAGTAGGCTGAGGGAAATGGCAAGCAGGAAAGCAGGTATGAAAATCCACCTTTCTGCCAAGATTACGTCTATCCTCTGTGTAAAAGCCTAGTGGATGGGATTTCCAGGATGATTTCCATCTTCCCCTCTTTAATTACAGGTGTTAACGTCTTCTTCTCCCACCAACCAGGATATCACCATAATCACAAAACCACAACTACACCAAGGAAGGGCACACTACTTACACCAGGCAGCAAAAGGTCATCACAAGCCACGCAAGGCATTCATACTTCCCTTTCTTGGCCCAATCTCCTCTTTCTTACATCTTGGAACAAACTGTGGAGGCCACTGCATTTCACAATAGCCCTGACCACAATGATGAGGCACCAGACACTTTCAGAGCATGACTTCTGTTTACTGCTGCCAGGAGATTTATGTAAAGAATTGGATTTTAGCAGGAGTCAGGTGTTACACCACTCAAATTACGGCAGTTCAGGCATGCATACAAGCAGAAGTATCAGTGCTGGCAGAAATTTATGCTACGTAGAAACACACCAACTAACTGTAGGCAGAGCCCCCAGGAAAATTCAGCTTCTAGAGCTTTTGTTTTAGGTTCTCAAATCCTCCCTACATCCAACATTAGATACACACACTATCCCATATCTGAATTATCCCGTAAAGTCAGAGGTTGCAGACTGCCTGTTAAATGAGGCTAGAGGTATTTTTCCATGATGAAAAAAAAATCCTTATGCATATATACCTACAGAAGAAGAAGCAGCTGAGGAAGAGGCTTCAAACATGCAACACCAGGAACGAGATGGTGAATGAAGTCAGGTACAGGAGGACAGTGTAACAGGAGCCAAGTAGGAGAATCCTACAGCCGGCTGGAAGGCACCTAAGCTCTTCTGGCAGACAGACCACTCCATTTCCTCAGAAAATCCAACAAACACTTAATAAACTTGGAAAGTTGTTCCTGAAGTCTGCGCTGAATCTTTTTCACTGCAATGGAGGAAAGAGCCTGCCTCTGCTCAATTCCTCCTGGCAGTCACCTCCTTGATGCTTGAAGCTTGTCTCCATCCTTCCTTCCCACCCCTCCTTGAATTACTTTAGTTCTTTTGGCCTTTTTTTGCAGGTCAAGTTTTCTGGACTAATAATCATTCTCATTCCTTAGCTCTGACAAAGTAACCTTGAAGTGTCATGCTCAGATGTGGACACAGGCTTTAGTGGGGTTGAGTGTTTATCCCATTATCACATTTCCCCTTGCACTTCTCCCGTTGGTCAGAGAGCTGAGCTAATTCTCTGGGCTTTATTATGTTGCTTTGCTTAGGAAGGTAATGACAGGGTCAAAATTTGGACAGCCCTTGGTGGTTCAGGTTGTACTAATTAGCTGAAAACAGAACAACAAAGCTGCAAAAGCTCATGAACTTGTTAGTTTCTGGGCTCCTCAAGGACATACTTCCATGTTTCTTCAAAAGCTAGCATGTTTCTTGGGATTCTTTGGAATTCTGTTCCCATTTTTAAATATTTCAAACTCTAGAAATGCCCCTTCTGTCAGAGAAATTGGCAAACCAGAAAAAACTTCCCAGTGGCCATACATCAGCAAGCAAAGCTAACTCAGAGGGACGGGGAGGCTGCGCTGTGTTTCTGAGTGCAACCATGAGATATCAGGCAATGCAGATCCTGCTGGAGATTTCTATTTCTTTTTATGCCACTGCTATTCCACTGCTGTTTTTGTCCAAGTATGAGATTATTGCTTCAACTAGTCAACAGCCTTCAAACACAGAGCATACTTATCAAACCAGCAGATAGCACAAGGTAAAGATGGGCTGTCAGCAATTATAAAGGTCAAAATTAGAACTAATAATCTCTCAACAATTTGAAGAAATAGCTTTAAAGTAAATCAGGAATTCAATAGAAATATGGCAGGATAACACATTTGCAGGCAGAAGTAATCACCTGCGCAAATGTAAAATGGGAAATTATTGTTTTTTTCAGAAAAGAACATTGGTCCAGTTTAGGGAATGACACTTCTGGTATGCTGTGGATCAAAGAAAGGGTGTGCAGAGATGAGTATGAGGAATGACAAGAGGTCCAGAGAACACCACTTTTAGGGAAAAACTGGGGTTTAACCTTACAGAAAAGAGACAGTGTATTTGATAGGACTGTTTAAGAATATAAAAGGTTTCTTACATATAGACAGTGAGAATAATCTTTACTCTTTTTCAAAAAGAAAAAAATTATGAGTTTAGATTGCATCAAGAAAGATTCAGGTTAGATCTGATGAAAAAATATCTGCTAGCCAACTATTAGAGAAAGCAGGTTGCACAATCACCATTTTGAAAAGGCTTAAAAACAGATTAGTAAAAGAACTTTGCGAGTATTGATATAGATAGAATTTCTTTAACTTAAATTCCTTTACAACTAGGATTGCCATGGTGACAAGACAAAGATTTCTGATTTTTTTTCTCTATTGTGACTATTAATTTCAATTTGGAAATAAAATTAAATTTTATTAAAGACTGAATATTACACTGTTTATATAGACCTGCTACCTTGCAAAATGAATCAGAAATTGAAGTGCTCAAACACCAGAAAAGTCTTGGGGTTTTATGACTACGTGAATCCTGTGACCAGCTCTATCTTTCAGGACTTTGCCTGAAAGTTCAGGATTATCACTAACCCAGCCTGATTTTTTTTTTTTATTCCTATGCCCTAATTAATGCCCCATACAGATTCTGATCAGCCTATTCTTTGAGCTGGAAAGCAAACTTCGTGCTATCTTTAGAAACTAAAATATTTTAAATTAGAAACTGTTAAATGAACAGAAGCAAACATACTAAATATGAATAGAAAGTTGAATAAGAAATTATTTCAACTGATTCCATTCTACACCTGATGTAATGTGGAAAAAAAATCCTCAATCTCCTACCTTTTCAGTTTCATATATTGTTTAACCTACATTTTTACAATTTTTCCTGTTTTATAAATTGTATGCAGAGAGCCAGTCCAATATTATATCTTAAAATTTAAATGACAGATATATGAAGATTTATATTTTATCACTTCTCTAAGCATAATCATTTTGATAGTATATGAAGCAAGATTTATAAGTCTGTTTATTTTCTATAAAAAATTATATTTTGTTTTCCCTGACAGTGGAAGCCCGCACTGAATACACAGTTTACAATCTTTGGGCAGCAGTTTTAATTATCTATACCCTTCAACTTCTGGCAGCATTCAACAAATTTTCCACTATCTAGGTTTTCTTTCTGTGTCACTGGATAAGTCAAACTACTTCTAAAAGAACTCAATGCTTACCCATACTCAGAAATATACAAAAGAAGTACGTTTATGATGAAAAGTAATAGAAAAATCTGAAAAAGTGTTTGAATGTACAAGTCCCAAAACGACAGGAATGGCAGGCTACAGCTACCTGATCAGAAAGAAGGCTCAGCACCTCAGCAAAGCAAAGACACGTTCCCCTTGGTCAGAAGCAGAACAGCGGGTTTGGGGTATTTTTATTTTTTTTTGCTTGTTTTGTTTTCAAGATATTGAAAAACTCAGTCTATCCTAACTTAAACATGACACAGGACAATGCTAAGACCAGCTGATAACTGCCATCAGTTTTAAAGTACCTACTGAGAAATAACTGGCCACTCTTTAACTGAATATATATATAATAGGTTAAAAAAAGAAAGATTGTGTCAAATACTGCCTTCAGCTTCCAGTTTTTCACATCTTTATTTCTTTTTAAGCAAGACAAAGAATATTTGGCTTTAATCTGATCGGTAGTCACAGCAGATGCACTCAACAAAATATCCTAATTGCTGCATATTTGTTCAAATACTTTACCAAATGTAATTGGTCTTACAGAACATACTTATCTAAATGTGCAAAAACACAGATTTTCTTTAATATGTTTTTATCTGATGGTGTAGGAGAAGTAATTTTTTAAGTGGTTTGGAATTAACAAGCATGTTTTACTTTCCCATCTGCCTGCAGGCGTGAGTTGGCATTTCCTCTACTGCGGTGTCTGTGGTAGCCTACTGAGTTGCCATCAGGACTGCATAGGATGTTATGTCATGTCAGGCCAATAGTAAATGCAACCAGATTTTTAATTAAAAACAGAAAAACTAAAGGTGATACTTGTATAAATGTATACAAAATGAATAAGCACATATACAAAGAAATAATATATTGAAGTACAGTCAGGGCTTTTTTGGTGTTTCTGAGGGAGTTATTTTTCCCGATCCACCTTTTTGTTTGTGTTTGCTTTTCAAATAAATTCTCACTAAAACTAGACGACAAAAGTAACATTGTCAATTAAGGCTGAGGAAGTACACTGTCCATAAACCCCAAGGTCCATTTAGCTCCCCTAGAGGGAAGCCTTTTGTAATTCTATTTCCTTAAAGCCCAAAACAGTAATTGATATTTTCAACAAGTAACAGCAAAATATATGTTACTCACAACATGTCATATTTCCCAAGACCTCATATTCTTTGGCATAAAACTCTCTAACAGGATCAGTATATTTAACTTTCAGGGATCTTATGATTTGGAAAATTTTTCTGCCAAAAAATGACTACCAAAGTAATGCTAAAGGCTTTCCTTTAACCTGTGAGTTTGATGCATATAGGGCACATATTGCTTTTGATGTTTGTCAAAGACAGATCCTTCTGTGTGTTGTCATTAGCTATTGGTAAAGCAAAATAAATGTCTGCAGAAATTATGTATGGTTATACACACATAACACGCACAGAGTCCAACCCTGCAAACACTTTGTAAACGCCAGTCCCTAATCATTAAAGTACAACACCACCAAGCGCTGAAGGTCACCATACGCCTGCACTTTGTGCTGCATCATTACTAAACACTCAGTGCATTGATGGAGTCTATGCTGTCTGTGACACCTGCCCCTGAAAAGACTGTAGAAAAAATGATTGTGTGCTTGTTTTTCTGTAAATCTCTAGTCATATTGTGCATCCTTCATGACGTAAGCAAGGGTGTTACTGACGACTTAAGAGAACAAAGAGGACAAAATGTGATCTTGTAAACTTGATTTTAGTAAAATAATGAAATATTCGCTTATGTCTACAGAATTAAAATACTAATGGATTTCTATCAAAATTGCATTTACAAACAATCAATCATGGCAGACAAACAACGTCACACAAGACTGCAAAATTTAAATATGTAGGGACCTAGGAAGAGCATCTGTCTTCAGGAGTTTTGCCTTTTTGCTGCAATAGAATTCAAGACAATTTCAGAAAGACAGAGACTTTGACCGAAGATTAATGTTAAGTTGCAACTAACAGAGCAGCTGCTTCTGCTGCCTTCTGCTTCTGCGGTAAGAACAAAACAGATTAGAAACCCATTAAACCATGATTTCCCTGAGAAATGCACCTCCGTACCTGTATACATTGCCACTTTTGATTAAGAAAGAAACAACTAATTCATGGGAGCCAGCCAGAACACTCCTCCTCCTCCCCAGACAAGCAAGGAGTTGCTGGATGTGGTATCTGGAGAACAGCTCTTCCCCCAGGTAGCACAAGCAGAAAGTAGACCTCCTACTACAGCCTTAGGATGACAGGGCATGCAGTGCTGCCTCTAACACACTGCTGGACAGATATGCATCATCTCCTCTTAGAGCAAATGCTTTTAATAAGAGGATGAAAGAAGGAGCAACAAAAACTCCACGTGATCCTCCTCAGAGGCTGAGACAGTGAAGGAAAAAGGCAAGCTGTTACCGCAAAGGCTCAGGCCCTCAAGTAATATTCTCTTCAGTGTTTAATTACTATCTTATTTATTGGGTGTGGAGCAGTAATTTTAGAAGCATCTGAATGTAAAGTTTAATATATTTCAAACAGCATGAAACAACAAAATACTTGGTGTGATAATCATTGTTGTCTTAACATCTTTGCCTTACCAAAACTACGGTTGTGGCTACTGTTTTCCCCATTTTCTGTGAGAATGCATGCCAGTCAACCTTTCCAAAATACAATGGTTTTATCTGCACTTCAATATTCAAACGATTTTTTAGTGTTTAATAGAAGTGCTAGGTTAAAAGGTGGAGGGGGGGTGTTTAAAGCACTTGCATTATATCCCTTCAATGTAGGATTGATACGTCCATAGGATTTATGTGCCCCTGAAAAGGTTAATGCACAGGGCTGCAATGTGTTTTATTAACATAGTCAACCAGCCAGATTATAGTCACTCGCGCATGTGAAATGATACACTAATGTGGATGCCCTCTGTATTGTTAATGTCTGATAAGGGGAAAATTATGGACCAACTCTTATTTTTATGCAAAAGAAAGGAGCAGACATTCTGAGCAGTTTTGGGAGCCCAGGCTTTGCAGAAATTAAGGACCTATATCAATACGTAACTCACAGTTGCATTAAGCAGGCTGCTGGTGCAAACCTCATCTCTCTTAATGCACGTTATGGCCCAGCCTGTTGCTAGTCACCTATGGTGCAGTAAATTCAAAATATACTTTAAAATGTCATTAGGAGTTGTGAAATTTAGTTTCACTGAAACAAAAGAAAAAAACAAACAAAAAGAGCTTTTGAAGATTTATTTGTTCCTCTTCTGAATAATTTTCTTTTCCAAGATTCTCCTACCTCAATACATACATTGGGTTTTTTTCATAGAAGACTTCTGAATACTGGTTAATTATGCAACAATGATTTTTAACTCCTTTTGAATCATAAACATTATGCTTGGCAAAGGATACCTCTCATTCTTACAGTGTAGCTTTAACTCAGAGCCCACTTCTGCAATTTGCATCACAGCAATTGTGTTTTATACCCACAAAAAAAAAAAAAAATTCTTGAAATGTCTTTTCTGGGCACAAGGTTTTAACTGAGCATTAAAATTAATTATGCCTTTAATTTGAAACAGTAGCTGATCGGTTGAAAGAGGTTCTTATGCTTATCATTTAATGACAACCTGCTTGTCACTCGTGGTGAAGACCTGGTTTGAAAGAGTTTATTTTCCCCTTTTACTTCCCCCACCCAAGCTGTTTCTTTACAATACCCCCTCCTTGTTTTCCAAGGCCATCCATGATCAGGTTTTGCTCACTGAAACAGATTTTGATATGTCAACAGAAAAACGATGAGGGCATCACTGTACATTGTTGCTATACAGGTGTTATTTTTTAAATGCCCAAAGTTATCTATCATTATAAGGACTTGAAAAATCACTATTCCTAAACTGATGTTACGGTTTAATTCAGAATCTTTATTTCATTGCAACTAAGACTGTAGAGTTAGAAAACAAAATAAAGATTAAACACATTCACTTATCTGAATTTCCTTTTGCGAAGATACTATACTTCAGCAGATGCTGTCAAATGGGTACATGCTCAAACAAAATTTTACTATTACATCATTATAAATATTTCCTATAAGCTTAACAACTCATGGTACAACTTGCAACCTTTCTATCTTGGTGGCATCTATACTTCAGTCTCAGCAGACAATACCTAGATTTTTAGGAATAAATAACCAAAGATTTCAAACCAGCTATGCAGAAGTTACCTGTTTATTGAAGACAAACACAGTGTGAACCAGCAATGTGCCCTTGCAGCAAAGAAGGCCAATGGTGTCCTGCGCCGCACGAGGAGCATTGCCAGCAGGTCGAGGATGATGATCCCTTCCCTCTACTCAGCACCAGTGAGCCCACATCTGGAGTGCTGGGTCCAGTTCTGGGCTCCGCAGTACAACAGAGATATGGACATACTGGAGAGAGTTGAATGAAGGGCCATAAAGATGATTAAGCGACTGGAGCATCTCCCACAGGAGGAAAAGATGAGAGCTTTTGGCCTGGAGAAGGGAAGGCTCAGGGGGAATCTCATCGATGCCTTTGCCCCTCCCTTCAGGTACATAAATATCTGAAGGGAGGGGCAAAGAAGATGGAGCCAGACTCTTTTCAGTGTCCAGTGACACGACAAGAGGCAATGGGCATAAACTGAAATAAGGGAGCTTCTGTCTGAACATCAGGAAATACCTTCTGCTTTGACGGTGACTGAGCACTGACACAGGCTCTATAGCCCAGAGAGGCTGTAGAGTTTCCATCCTTCGAGATATTCAGAAGGCCTCTGGACTTCATGAGACCTACTATAAAAAAAATAAAACTGGACTCTCTTTTCAGGTTCATTTCAAGAACAACAATATTTTTGTTAATTATCTCAAACTGTGTGTTTACTTTGTGCTCTGTTGTGTCAAAAAGAAGCAAAGTTAATTCATATTAGCATTTGAACAGTCTATTACAACTTCACTGAATTGTATCTTGTTTACTTTCAGATTTTTTTAACAGCTTTCCTCCATCTCCTAATGTATTTGTCAATTTTTCTCTCTTACCAAGCTTTCTAAGCCAAATAAGAGCTGTGAACAAAAGAGGACCATGTAGAAGATTGTCTTCAATTTCTGCCTAATTGCATGATTACACTTCTTTTGTAAGATAAAACAAGTGCATCACATTTTAAACTGGCTGATGGACTACTGGAATTTTAAAATAAAAGTAGAACATGAATTTGCCAGATCATCTCTATAACATGCAACTTCACCCAATTTCTAGGGGAGCTGGAGAAGTCTTGATTAAGTAATCCAAGTGATGCTGAGTTTAAAACATCACTCTGCTCCAGTGCCTAATTATGGTTTCTGTTAAGCATTTTTATCTAATTCTTAATTTGCTAATTTTACTTTCCAGACACTGGGCACTTACATTTTTTGTGACAGTTTATAGGGCCTTACTTAACATTTTTCTTCATATGCACTTTTAAGGCCACAGATGAGTCATCTCTTAATAGGCACATTGATTAAACAAATATTATAGTTTACTTTACACTACTGTACTGATATCTAAGATCACAGGAAAAATGCAGAGGATTTTTAAACTGATTTAGGGAAGACACAGCATTCTTGGTCATAATGACACTGAGTAGAGGACTAGGTGAACTCTTCAGCTTCAGAAACCAAATTATTTTCAGTTTCAGTTGAATTGTTTTCTGAACCAGCTTAAAGAATTGTGATTCTTAAAAATACTTCCTTCACAGCATGAAATTAAATTTCTTACTTTACATTCTGTTCTTCTGAAGAATTAGACATCATTGTAAAGTGTATACTCTTAAGAATAAAGCTAATAAGTTTAGACAAGAACACTAGGAATAGAGACTTAAACAGATACCTGCCATCCTGATTCTGTGACTTTAAGTTATTTTAGGGATTTTTAAGGGGAAAAAATACTGTACATGTACTGCAAAAAGAACAATTCTGGTGAACTCTGAAGATTCTCTAGGATGTGATGAAACTCAGCATTTTTGAATCACAAGGACTCAGAAATATCTGGTTGCTAGTGGGTGCAATGACAAGAGCTTTCTAAAAACCACTCAGGAAATTTTCTGAAAACCACTTCAAAAAATTGTGAACTTTGAAGAACATACTTGCTCTAAAGCATACCTTGTACTTTCTTCCAATCAAATGGTGTGTGATAGAGTGAGTCTTCGAGTTTCAAGGCAGGACTAGCCAAGACAAAAGAGCTACTTGCTTTTCCTTCACTGCAATGAAAATTTTATTTATAAGCAGCAACTGTTCTGAGAAGCTAGACAGATTAATTACTGGAAGATTCTGGGAGATGAGGTGAGGGAGAGGAACAATTATATTCTTCTGGCCCACGTAGAGATACTTTCTACCAAAATAAGAGGAAAGGCAAAATATTCCATTAGCTACCTTTATGCAACTGAAAGGACTCGTATTTGCCCAGTATTTGTTTTACAGTTGTACATATATACATAGCACTGTAGGATTATCAGATGTAAAGATACATATGCTAATAAATTACAAAAGTGTCTTATTCCATCTTGTATTGCAGATACTCAAGTGTCTCCTGAAACTGATATATTGCAAAGGTTGCCAAACCTCTTTTCTGTCTAAACAGACTCTTTTTAATATTGAAAAATATAGTTTCCATTAAATTCCTTCCTTGCTGTTAGAGCAATTAAGATATACTAGTACATAGACTGTAAAAAAATATAAAAGCTTTACTATAATTTTTGCACTGTAGTATTATTTTAGTGACTTTGAAACATATATTTCAGTTTTAAGGAAGACACCAGTATGGAATTGCTGTGATGCTACAAGAAACATTAACCAGGAAAACTGATAGTGGAATATAACATGATTGGATTGAAAGAAAAAATAGACTGAAGCAAGGACTCAGATTTGTAGTGCATGCCACAAAACTCTTGTCAACACAGATTTAAATTTGCTTCCTGCACATGTTTGTGTGGCAAATAGCCACTCTCAGACACACAAAACCAGGAGGTATAACTTAATTGATACAGCTCATTACCCTAAGCTTGGGCAACATGCACAAGAGCACAGAACTAGGAACTGTGAACTCAATTTGAACAGGCAAAGTGCAGTGCCAGGCAGCAGTTCCAGCTCAGGTCTCCAGCACACTGAAACCATCCCAGTGCAACACGAAGCTAATTTAGTTTGCCTCTCAATAGCAAATAATTTGTGGGGAATGCTGCATACCGACACTCACAGCCACCAACTAGCTCCGCCATTCCCTGCTCCAGAATTAAAGTTCAGTTGCAGTATTCCTCAGACTTTTGGACCTCCAAGATGGCAAGGTCGAAGAGTGTCTTAAAAAAACGTGAAGGGACTAAAATGCAGAGGGAAGTCATTATGTTTTGTATCCTCTCTTTGTCCTGCACCAAGAAGGAGGAACAGAAAGACAGCCAAAGCTTACAAGACCTAACCCCCCCCCCCCCCCCCCAAAAAAAAACCCCCCCCCAAGAAAAAAACCAAAAACCCAAACTAAAACCAAAACAAACCAAAAACCAACAAACCACCAGAAAGAGAGCATAGAGTGCAGCTCATTGGAATCCATGATTGGGGAAGTCTCATTGACCAGAAAGATGAGCTGCCAGGACACATCTGGTATGGAGGGAGGATAGTGTTGGAAGAAAAAGTAGCAGGCAGGCCTCCAGGGGAACGTCCACAGGGAACTTTATGCAACATGGAGTTACAGTCTTCTAGGTGGATTGTCTCCCATATCTCAAGGGACAAAAAGAGTGGTCATAAAGTATTCCTCAACTCTACTGGTGAATGCACTATTATGCCATTTTTTATTCATTGATTTTACTTCTGTCTTTAGTACTTCATGTAGGTAAATCCAGCTTTTTTTTCTTCATCTCTTTTAGCTATTGTAAAATGTTTTGTAAAATACAGAGTCATCAAAATTGGCTACTGATGTAGAATGGAGTTGCTTAGTTATTAAGGAGACTTTTAAACAATTCAGCACCTATCATCAGTATTACAACATTTTTACTCCTTTTGCTTTCAATAATGGACTACAGATCCATAAAGGTTTGAAATACAAAACCTCAAGCATCACTGGTGAGGCTGCACCTTGAATACTGTGTTCAGTTTTGGGCCCCTCACCACAAGAAGGACATTGAGGTGCTGGAGCAGGTCCAGAGAAGGGCAGCAAAGCTGGTGAAGGGTCTGGAGCACAGGTCTTACGAGGAGCGGCTGAGGGAGCTGGGGTGGTTTAGTCTACAGAAGAGGAGGCTGAGAGGAGACCTTATCACTCTCTACAACTACCTGAAAGGAGGGTGTAGTGAGGTGGGTGCTGGCCTCTTCTCTAAAGTAACAAGTGACAGGACAAGAGGAAATGGCCTCAAGTTGCACCAGGGGAGGTTTAGGCTGGATATTAGGAAAAATTTATTCACTGAAAGAGTGATCAGGCATTGGAACAGGCTGCCCAGGGAAGTGGTGGAGTCACCATCCCTGGAGGTGTTCAAGAAACATGTAGATGTGGTGCTTAGGGACATGGTTTAGTGAGTTAGGGGGTGTTAGGTTGATGGTTGGACTTGATGATCCTTGAGGTCTTTTCCAACCTTAATGATTCTATGATACCAAAATATTTTAAGATCTTCCCACCCGACAGCTCTTCCGGACATATCATACAGGTTGCAGGGTTGCTCAAAAAAGTAATAGCATTTTCTGGGAAAATAATTTTGTTGTAAATTCACTTTCCACTTGGGTAGATTTCTGAGTCCAAGCCCTCCGAGTGGTTTCCCTTCTTCTGGAAGGACCAGGCTGAATAGGTGGGGTTTGATGACTAAGACTTGCAGCAGTTACGAGTCTAGTCATTACTTTGTAGAAACAGAAGAGAATACTGCACACCTGCTTTTTAAGCTAACACAGCGTCTGAAACCTGCTTCTCTCCTATTTTACATCACTACTTACAGTATCATCCTGCTGACAGCTCATCAGAATAAATCACTCTCTAGGACACTGTCACCAAGGTTGTAAATAAAAAGCAAATACTAGGCATATTAATAAAGTGACAGCCTAACTCTATTAACTTAAAAACAGAAGTTTCAGAAAATGACAATAACAAACTAGTGTTTAAACAGAGCATCTTTCAAATTTTTCCCACGCTGATAAGAGAAAATTCACTGTGAATTGTACTTCAAAGTTCTATCTGCTGCACCTGGAGTATTCTGTCTTGAAGGTCAAAATTCAAATTTTATATAATTTCTGAAGTAAGGATATGGCACAAGATAAATATCGATGCATTTTAAGTCTCTATCACTACTCTGTGTTCAAAAACTA
This sequence comes from Pterocles gutturalis, assembly GCF_000699245.1. Classification (NCBI taxonomy): domain Eukaryota; kingdom Metazoa; phylum Chordata; class Aves; order Pterocliformes; family Pteroclidae; genus Pterocles; species Pterocles gutturalis. The sequence goes on along the minus strand of NW_010110115.1, from coordinate 35,511 downwards.
CCCCCCAATTAATAGCATTTCCATATTCAGTGTGCTAGATTTTATTCAATATTCTACCTGAAAACAAGACATACGTTTCCTAAACGTGATTTTCCTTTCCGCATTCACTATATGTTCATGAACTAGAACAGTATGTAAGTCAAGTAAATTTAAAATGGGAAAATAGATTTAAAAATCCAAGAAATTAAATTTACTCTGCTGCCTGAATAAGGCCAGTATTGGATCATCAGAAGACAATGGAAGAAACTCAAAACCAGGCTTTACATGAAACTTATTTTACATTTATTTTATTCACTCCAGCTATTGACATATTATGGCCTGAAACTGAGGGGTTGGCATCACTTATATTTAGGGTTTCCCTTTATTATTCCCTGAAGCATGTAAAATTGTACTCATGTTTCAAATAAACAATACTGGAAATAAAATTAAAATTCTATTAAGTGATTGCTTTTATTCATATTTTGAATCAATATGTTTAATTGAGTATTAAATACAAAGAAAAACTTAAAGCTGAAGGAGGGTGCATTGAACCCTGGCAGTAGTACCCAGCTACGTAATATAAATAAGCACTAATGGTGGGAATCAGAAGGGGAGGGAGGGTTTTGGTGCTGTTGGTGGGGGGTATGGGGTGCTGTTTTCTAGGACACAGTTTAACAAGTGGGAAGAATTCAGAAAGAATTTATTTGGGTAAAGCAAGCTGGTATTCTCTGATAAAATAAAGTACTGCTGCCTCGTCTTATATAGAACAGTGTTGTTTTCTTTCAGTTGACATTAATTGGGTGGAGTTGTCCAATTTCTCTGTTCATAGCAAATAAAAGACACTTTGAGTCTGAAGTCTGGATTGCTCATGGCTTAGTTGACATGAAGCCCCAATTTTAAGACCAGTACTTTTCCATCTTACTTGATGTGCCTCTGCAGAATTTAGAAAGGAGACTCCAACTTTATGCATGTCAGTATGAAAATAAAACTAGTATAGATTCTAGAATTGTGTTTGCAATAAAGAAACAGCAATCTGAAGAGGTCTCATTAGAATATGACACTTAAATGTCAAATAAGAGAGTAAAAATAAATTTAACATTTTTGAAGAAACCGGGCTGTAAGAAAGACATGGACTTTGGGGAACAAGTCCAGTAAAGGTCAACAAAGACAATTAGGGGACTGAAGCAACCCTCCCATGAGGAAAGGCTGAGAGCTGTGACTGTTCAACTTGGAGAAGAGAAGGCTTTGGGTGAGAATTCATCAATGTTTCTAGGTACCTGATGGAAAGGAACAAAAAAGAGGGAGACAGACTGTTCTCAGTGGTGCCCAGGGACAGGACAGGAGGCAATCTGCACAAGTGGAAACACAGGAGCTGCTGTCTCAACATCAGGAAACACTTTACTACGAGGGTGACCAAGCACTGGCATAGGCTACCCAGAGAGGACTTCATGCTTGGAGATATTAAATAGCCATCTGGACATGGTCCTGGGCAACCAGCTCTATGTGGCTCTGCTTGAGCAGATAATCTACAAAGGTGTTTTCCATCATCAACTAGTCTGTGAATACCACAAAACTGACTTGAGTTGTTGTATGCTAACCCTACAGTGATATGTCAAAAACTTACCAGCTTGTACCAAAGAGAAGGCTAATTAGTTTATTGGTCTCAATTTATAAATCATTACATGGGAAGTACGTATATTCTTAAAACAGAAGCTGCAGAAGTGTTCTGAGGATTACTAGATTACACAGCTTGTGTCACACAGGAGGCAAGTCTAAGTGATGATAGTAAAAATGCATTGATTTCTTTGCCCATAAAGACCTTCTAGGCAGTATTTTTAGTTAATTTACTCCAGCTGAACCTTTATTTTATCAGAAATCAATTTAGTCAAACATAAGTAATACAGAAAATGTCATCTGACATGTGGCTAAAATTTTGGAGTTCTAAGCATCTTTTAAATTTTCACTTCTGACCTTTTAAACCTCCTAATCTCCTGTGACTCCTGTGGTTGCTTGATCACAGAAACAACAATCATGGGACTAGTATGTACCTTTACAAGGTAAACATAAAACTCTTAATATTGGTATAAAATTAATTCTTAACAAAAAATGGTGATCAACCATCACTGTGACTGATTTCTTTTCCAGAACAGAACAAAAGTCAACAAACCATTTCACTGCTCTACAGCTTACATCTTAAAACAGAAGGTGATGTAGCCCCACAGGAACCATTTGGAATGAAAAATGTATCAAACTGAGCAGGTAGATGCACTTTCCCATGGAGTACTGGTTAAAGGCTGGATAAGAAAGTGATGAGTATGGCAAGTGCCAAGATGAATACAAAGAGTCAGTGTTGGCAACACGGTAGAAAGATAGTTTTCTTCTGCACCATTTGCCAGGACAATACATTTCCTGTGACTACCACTTCTCAAGGAGTATTAAGGAATCATACACATGCCTGACATGATATCATCCAAACTACCAGCTTTGGTGATCTAAGTCCAGAAAAATTACTAGCCTAGTAGTTTTAACTAGACTACTTTGCTAGTCTCGAAACATGTCATGTTGGGTAGGGTGTGGGATGGCTTTACAATTGCTACTTCAGTTGCCGTGATTTAAATTCTCATTTAACTGACTCGGTTCTGCAGTGCTACTTTTATCTTCTAATTGAACATGGCAAATACTCAATCTATACCTCACAGCTGCACAGGTGATAGTATAATAACATGCAATAATTACATTTTACTGTCTCACTTGTTATTAACACTTGTATTCAAAGTTACACATAGTTTTCAGCTGTCAACTTCAGAGTTAAGACTGTAACAGGTGAGAACATCTGTGCTAACAACTGCCTTTTATCTTCAGAGATCTATATCGGATTCGGGTAGTTTTGCTACCTTATTTGCTAACAAATTAAAAATGCAGCATTTCATATAACATCATAAAATACATTGAAAATGTTTTCATGTCTGTTTTCAGGTCTCTCAAGAATTTATGAAAACTATAATAATCCCTGCGGATTTCTCTGTCTACATAAGACATCAAATTGTGCCATAAATATTTTTATGTTCTACAAGCAGATGAGTAAGCTCAAAGTGGATACATTCAATGCAGTATACCTATACATCGACAGTATGTCTGCATGGGAAGCCATATCCATGCGGTAAAATCAAACAAAACCTGCAGATCTAATTAGGTACATACGAAGTTGCACTCTACACCACTAATCATCATGTGGTTATGACAGGTAGGCCTCTGCAGACATCACATTAATGTTCAATGGTAGCTAAGGATTTCAGCAGAATATTAAGAATTTCTAGAAAAAGATCATAGCACAAAACAGAGGACATCCTTATGACAGTGTATTTATGTCCATGATGTCACCTTGCATAGAGTACTGACTGTTTCCAACTCTCTTTTGCATACTCCACTTCAAAAATGAGATGATAGAAACAAAGCATGTACAGCAAGTGTGTGCCAAAAATTATCAGAATCATGGACTGATTCCCACAATGTGACACTAAAGAAACCAATAAAAGACACTAAATGAGTTCGCAAAGGACTTACTAAGAGATAAATACTAGTGGAGAAGATCGCAAGAAAGAAAGCAGGAAAAAAACAGGGAAAGCGAGAAAAGGACAATAGCTCTCCAGATTCTCCAGATGAACCCTTCCAGCATATATTTAGAGACCTGATCTTTCAGGTGTGCAAGTTAAAAAAAAAAAAGCCAAACAAAAAAGACTATTGCTTATACACCCCTTCTTCAATGCTTTTGCACTTCCACAGGAGAAGAAAAAAGGGATAAATCATACAGTCCAGTGTCAAACAGCTAAAATCCTGGGAGAATACATGGCATTTCACTGCACTTCTTTGTTGATTTTTCCAGTACATCTGCTTCTAGTGTAAGATATGACTACAGCTGTGAGCTACAGCCCCTCAACATATAGCAAAGTGGAGAGAGAAGTTTCCAGAAGACAATAATGCTCTTATCTTTCAGCCACATCCTTGTGGTTATCCACACCAGAAGCACTCCATAATATGGGCCTCCCACTCACAGTTCCTGTGCCAAGGACGAACCCAAAGCTAAGTGGAACCTTTCATTGCTCTAAGCAGATCAGGTCATTTGAACCCAGAAGCAAGTGGCTACCATAACTTATTACAGCCTTTTCTGTAGGAGATAAGTTGTTGTGTTAATGTTTTACAGAATTTCAAATGAAGGGCAAGTTCTCATCAAAGAAATGTTGAGTAAAATAAACACAGTTCGCATTACAATTTGCTTCCTCTGCTATGAAAGACACTCTCATACCATTCAAATCAAAGTTTTTCCATTGGAGTTTGCTCATCTCTTCCCTTTCAATTCTATAAAAAGAAAAATCACTAAGAAGCAGCTGCCTGTTCTTCAAGAGCAAAAACCTGCAACCTAATCTAAATTCTGGCTTTTTTGCTACATAAGCATTTTAATTTCTTGATTTACATTTTAAGCTCATTTAGCAGTAAACATACGTTTAAAAAGGAAACCAAACATGTTCCGTTTTCCACACAAACAATGATGGTAAGTGGTTTAACAATGGAAAAAGACAAAATACTTTTGATATCTAAAAGCTAACTGACATCAAAGTAAACATTATATACGTCACACTCTGATGTGATTTGGCAGATATCTATCTGTTGGTGTGTCTTTATCTACTTATTTTTATGAACTAACTTTAAGGCCATCCCTGCTAAGACATCCTAGAGCAAAGTTTTATGAGCAGTGCAATTCTCACACAGATTCAATACCAAGCCCCAGGAGCACAGCTTGCTTTATTTCTAAAGCTCCTGTAATGATGAAAAGTGCAAACCTCTCTAAAAAAAAAAAAGGCAGATGATGCGTCATATTTATCATGGGGCTTTTCAGGGCCCAAAAGGAAACGTTTGATACTGTTGTGGTTTTGTGTGGTGGGTTTTTTGGTAGTGGGGGAGGGGCTACAGAGATGGTTCCTGTGAGAACCTGCTGGAAGTTTCCCCAGACCCAACCCAGACCCGCCTCTGGCCAAGGCCAAGCCCATCAGTGCCTCTGCAAATAACATATTTAAGAGGGGGCACAGGGCATGGAGTGGCAGCACAGCCCCAGGCAACGCCCAGCCCGGTAGGTCAGGCCAGCTGCCTCCTTGCCGCCTGCCCAGCCTCCTCTGTAACTCGAACCTCTGCAACGAAGCCACAGCCCAGTGCAGCCCCCGCCCAAGAGCCCGGAGTTTCTCAGGAGCCACCAAAAAAAACCTGTGGCGGAAAAAGGAGCAGGATGTAAGAGAGACAGCTGCGCAGACACGAAGATCAGTGAAGAGAAAGGAGAGGAAGGAGGTGGCCTGGAACAGAGATTACCCTGCAGGCTGTGGAGGACCCCATGCTGGGAGGTGGCTGTGCTCTCCCATGCAGTCTGTGATAATTCATGGCAATTTAATGGTGGAGCAGATTCCACCCTGTATGTAGACTGTGGAAGACCCACGCTGGAAGAAGTAGCTGCACCCAAAGAAGGCCATGACTCCATGGAAGAGACCCGTGCTGGAGCAGTTAGTGTAGAACTGCGGCCCGTGGGCAGGACTCAAGTTGGAGCAGTTTGTGAAGGATTCTCCCATGAGAGGGACCCCACGCTGGAGCAGGGAAGACTGTGAGAAGCCCTCCCCTGAGGAGGAAGGAGGTGCAGACACAACATGGGATGGACTGACTGCAATCATAGTTCCTTGCCACTCTGTGCCACTGGGGGGGAGAAGACAGAGAAATTGGGAACAAAGCCTTTGGGCCCGGGAATAAGGGAGGGGTAGGGGAGACATGACTTTTTAAGATATGGTTCTTTTTCTCATTATCTTATTCTGCTTTTGATTGTTAACAAATTAAATTGTTTTTGTGTCTTTCCCCCCAAGTCGAGGCTGTTTCTTGCCTGTGACCATAAATGGTGAGTGAATCCTCCCTGTACTTGCCTCAGCCCACGAGGTTTTTGCCTTTTGTTTTTTCTGATTCTCCTCCCCATCCAACCAGAGGGGAGGAGAGAGCGAGAGGGTGTGTGGTGCTTATTGCTGGATGGCCTTAAAACCACGACAGATATAAATGAGGTCTTTTTTTTCTTCAACTGCTCAGGCTGATTCAAATCAGGAAATATTAGAGATCCATTGTTTCTACTACAAAATCTTTTCAACCATTTTTTTTTTTCTTTGTAAATTAAGATACATGCATTACCATATTCCCTGTTTTTCTGCCTTTGCTAGTTCTGCAGAAACAATTGCACACCACAACAGGCTTACTTGCAGCAAATAATTTTCTTCTGGTTGACATTTTTCCCAACTTTTAGTTCCATAGCTCTTACGCAGCCCATATCTTGAAGCATTAAGTTCTTACTTCTAGTTATGAACACAAATCCATTTTCTCTTAATTGAAGATCACGTAAGGATTTTGGAGATACTTCTTGTTTTCCTTAGTTCCCTATAGTGTTTAACATAATCATATTTTTTTTCCTATAAGTTGAATAACACTAGTTCTTTTAACTGCTTATGTCTTTGGCTAATAATCTTTCCTCTTCCTTCTTGGAGATCCTCTCCAATTTAACTGTTTCTGTTTTGTAGGTATGTATCTACTCCTGTAGAAATATTGATTCCATTCAGTATGAAAAAGTAATTATGAAGTTATTCCTTTAAAATAAGAGTACGAACACTACCAGAAGATTAAAAGCCTGAAAGCTGTAAAATTAGAGTCCATTATTTATGCATTTAAAAAAGCTAATGATCTGCATCAACTACAAATGCATCAAATCCCTGAAATCAAAAAGATCTATTTCTATTTTTACCACAAAGTCATTGACAGAATAAAGAGACCAAAAGTAGTGCAACATTCATGAATGATTTAGTAAGAGGAGAAGATGCCGATTGCATTGAGGTTCAGACGTCAGTATTTGTCAGCCAAATGGGACAGAAAGCTTCTTATAAATGAACCCTTAAAAACAGCTGAAATAGAAAATGGAAGTACTGTTGATATTTTTTATTCATTATCCATAGATAATGCAAGTGTCTAGTATATTGTTCTTGTATCTGATATTATATTTTCTTCTGTTTGCTGTATCTTATCATGAGAGACATAAAAGGATCTCTCTAACATGAAAGGAATATTCTTCATCTAAAAATATGTATAGTCTAAACACCCCCTACCTCCCCATCCCTATTCACTATAAAATTAAATCATGGAAAAAATAAGCACAAAAATAGCCATATTACACTCCTGTAGAAGTCTGACCATGTCTCTTCACCAGGTACTTCAATAATAGTGCCTGGACAATACAGGTTACAATTTATTAGCACCTTTCATGGCTTTATTATTTTAATGATGGATTTCTAAAATCTGGTTCGAGATACTCTAACCTGGCCCAGGTAACCTTAAGCCATTCTCTTAGGGGATTTTTGGTGAATTTTTGTTCTGGTCGCATTTCATTCAAAAATGGAAATTAGAATTACATATTATATTCTAAAAGAGACTAAAATTAATTATTCAGCTATAAAATAAGAAAATTAAACTGCTGATGCTAGTAGTATGACACAGTATGTACTGACAGAAATTAATCTTATCCAATGGGGCCTAATTATGTTCCACTGAGGTGCATTCGCAAAAAGAGCTGAACTGATCCAGATGCAGCAGACTAACTTAGAACTAAAAATACCCCAAAGCCCAATAAAATCTGCTGCAGAAAGATTTGCAAATGGAAAAAGTTCAGTGTAGCCATCCAAGCAAAAGCAGGTCAAAGTGTAGTATCAATGATACTAGGATAAAATAAATTCCATGACTGGAGAAGGGGAAAGGCAGATGTCTGAAAATTCTTGAGGAAGCAAGGGGAATTTCAATAAATTCCTAAGAAAAGAAAGTGTCACGGTGTACAACGGATAACCTGAGGAACTGTAGCTATTAATTCATAAGAAAATAGATCCTAAAAAATAATAACAAAAAAACACTGAAGCATCTCTCCATTTTCTTTAGGGACAAGCTAAAAGCAGAGAAAAGGATTCCATTATATGACCACTATAAAATTCAGTAATGGAAGTAGATTTTCCTAAGACTACGATCCACATCAAGACTTTATAGATTAAAATTGAAAGACTTGAAGAGAGTTTGGAAGGAAATGCACGTAAGTAGCTAAAAATATGCAGCTCAGCATTCTGTAGATACTTTTACTAGTAAAAGTAACAGTAAACTGGAGAAACACGCAGTCACTTTTTGATACATCTAAATGAAATATCAAATTTTATCTCAAGTTCTGCAATGCAACACTGGGCAGATTCAGTGATTTTTGTGAATTACTTGAATCTAACAAGACCTTTCTCTAGATTCATGAAGTATATCAGAGGGACTAATAGTTCCATCTAACCATGACAGTTCTCAATTCTGAGTTATCGCCTAAAATGAAAGAAACCTCCAAAGAGACTATCTATAACTCAATATGTTTTACTGAACCAACAGTTTGAAGATAAAATTATTTCACTTTCATAAGCTACAGTCTAGGTTTTAAAACAGAATCAGTTTTGCTTATTGCAGTCATTAAAGTCAGTGAATAACTGCCCAGCAGGTGAACAAAGTGATGTTACTTGTCAGTCTGACTAAACTGTGATTAGCACCAAGACACAGAATCCATTTTTTAACCACGTTCATTTGTGTTGCATGCTAATTACATGGTGACAGAAATAGAGCACTTCAAAAAAAAAAATTCTTAAAAAAAAAAAATACCCCATATCAGAAAAACCTCACACAAAAACTCCTGTAATATTCCTCCACTTTCACAAACAATTTAATTTCAGTGCAACTGCTTGCTCCAACAATAAGTTTTTCTGGTCTGCTTTCCAAAAACTGATGGCCTGTTTGAAATTTCTGAGTGACTCACTCAATGACATTTGGAAGTTCATAGTCAGGAAACAACCCACTTTTATTTATGTTAAAATCAGCTGCACCATAAGTCCCCTGAGTTATGGTAAGCAACTAAGTAATGCAGCTAAATCACATCAATGTGGATTAACTGGAAATGAAATTTTTTATGACAAAATTGAATCTGAATATAGCGAGGTTACTTTTGGAAATCGACTTGGCAGGAAAAGCGTGGGCTTAAAAGGTACATGAATATAAAACTGTTAAATGTAGGAGAAGAACGGAAACATTCATAGGTAAAAGTGCAGCATGCCAGAGAATAAAAAAAGAGAGTACAATCATAAGCAAACAAAAACTACCAATTGCAGCTAAACAAATGGCAGTTCTGTGAAATCACACTTTCAACCAGAAATTCCAGCCTTTTTCTACTACAAACTAGAAACAAATATTAAAGAGTCAGCACAAAGATGATAAAAAAGAATCCTGTGCTGAAAGTACAAAGACATATTTCCTTGGGTTCTTCAAAAAAAACCCCTAATTTTTAAGGAATAGGTTCTGATATCGGAAATAGCAGGAATTCAAAATATATATTGTATCACGCTCATGTCAATAAGGGAAAACTTTTGACAAAACTTCACGGTACAAAGAATAAAACTCTGTACCTCGTATTTAAAAGACATATAATTTTAAGTGAATTAGGAGAACAAGATTTCCACAATCAAAAGCTAGAACTTGTAAACAACTACACAAATACATATTTCTACAGAACAAGTAAAAGCAAGTATGTGAAATCTAGTTAGTTATACTAAGAACACATCATACCTAGCTTATTGTGGAAAATTCAGATTTTATGTGCAGGTGATGGCTGATGTTTATCAAATAATGCTGAGCATGGGTCTACAAGGTAGGTGTTCCTCGTGTGTTGAACATCTTTCATTTTACATGTTACTTTCAAGGGCTGTTTTAAACTAAATACTGTCAACAGGGTGTACAAGCCAGTAAGAGTGCCAAGCTCCTGGCAAATTCCTTTTAAAATGAACAACATGCAGTAAGAGGCTATGCAGTGTTTTACTGCCTCCCATGCAAATGATCTCTACATTTTTCTCAAAAACAAATTCGCAAACAGTTTTCAGTGACATTCCCATATTGAGACACTCATGGAGAAGATATTTTGACTAGAAGCTAAAAAGTTAAAAAATAAGGATGAAAAGGTTGTGCAGATGGAAGGTGAATTTATATCACAGAAAACTCTCCCACATGTTGATATAATTAAGACTTCCTAATGAGTTAGAAATCCAGGCTAGCCACACGAGCTATTTTGGTTTCTCTAGCCTCCTTCTGCAGTCACTGAAGAAAGATTCTTTGCGAAGGCAGCGCCTAACTCAGGAGCTGATCTTGTCTAGAGGGAAGTCTCTTGCTCTCTCTTTCTGTACCAACTGCAGAAAGAAATCACAAGGATCAGAAATTAGCAGCATCCCTTTGTTAATAACCTCATTCCATGCTAAACTGCTGTGTGGAAAGATTGCCAAGAGCAATTACTTTGAGGAATTAAATATTGTCCCAGGTATAGAGCTCTACTGAAATGTTTTGAGTTTAAAAAAGAACTCAGGATATCTGTTAATGCAACATCATCAGCAGGTTGGAAGGCTTCTTTCACTGTGATTAACCAGTGACATGTTTTGTTAAACAGTGACTAAAGCAAAGTGAAACTATTTTCTTACTAAGAAACTAATACTAGAAATTTGTCTTTATGTTTGACAAATATTTATAATTTGAAATTTATTGTAGGCAAAACAAACTAACCATTAGAAATCACTTCACAAGAATTCTAGTGCAAAGATCTGTTAAGATCTGTTTAGGCTTTATAAAGTGATTCTCCTAAGAATGAAGTACTGTGCCAGGAAGAAATTATTATTGCAGACAAATTTCAATGGCACCTTTCAAAAGTGAAATTAAGAAGGTGTAGAAAGAAAAATTTTAAATGAGTTACACACCATCCTGTCTTTCAAAAAAAGAAAAAAAAATATATATATAGTCTGAAAAATTCCAATGGGAAATACTTTTCCAAGATCACTAGTTCAGAAATTTATGCAGATTAAAGTGACAGAGAATACATTCAAGTCAAAATCTAACTAGCTTCTTGACTCAAAACTGGAGTTGAACCTAGAGGAGATTACTTACAGTCTGGTCTGAGCAAATGAAAGACCACGTTAGATATCAATTAGTGTTTGGCAACGTGCTGAAATAGCAGCCTGCACTAAGGTTGCATATCCTATCACTGAACTTCTGCCTTGCTGTACAAATAAAGGACATCTAAATAAAAAACAAGCAATAAACTGACTTTGCATTTTTTGGGGAACTGCTCTAGGCAGAAATAACTTGTGCCATCTCCTTCACTGAGCGAGGAACTAAAGGAAGGTGGCGAAAGGCAAGAGTAAGATATAGAGAACGGTAAATAATCAAATGTAAGACTTCATCTCAGAAGTTCAACCGGGCAACTTATCTCCATTCTGCCAATGAAAAGTAATGGAAAGAGCAAATCACATTCAGTGCAAAACCTCTGGAAGACTAGTCTGCACCCATGCGCTGGATGGCAATGAAAACTATCGTCACGTGGCAGGGGAAGGAGAGGAACTGAAACCAAGTTATTGACATGCCAGCTAGGAAATGTAATGGTGTTGACCTCTGTTCTGTGGCAGTGGGACTCATCTCTGAAACACACTTTTAAATCCTGGCCCTGACAGCATTTTTTCTGAAGAGGATAGGTATGTGTGCATGTGTATAGATACACACACATTTTCTTTTTTTTTATATAAGCAAATACATATTAAAATGTATTTTACCCACACTTCATTAATGACTTTGTATTAGGGCTTTAAAAAAAAACAAAACACAAAACTTTAAGCATAAGCAGTACAGCTGCAAAACCCTTCAAAAATATAGGAAGCTTAATCAAGAAGGCTGGAAAATAAAAAAGAAACCTCACACTTCTTTTCTGGAAAGGTTGTCTTCCTTCTGCATCAGCCACATTGGTTAAATAATAGAAAAGTCATTTTAGTGGTGTTTTATTAGTTTTGAGACCAAGAACCATGATTCTGCTCTCTCCAATGCGCTGTGTTACTCAGGAGCAAAAACACAAATTCTTGATCCATAGGAACCTAGCCATAGGTATGAATGAAGTAGCAAACATCTGCAAAGCAGATCAGAAGGGCTGGTTACTGTCTTTTAGTCCCAGGAAAGCTTAAATAGTTATCTTTATTTGTTCACACCTAAAAGGTCGAACCTGTGAAATTCTCTCATTTTTTCTATTTAACTCTACCCCAGCAAACAGCAAATGTCCTTATCCTCTAAAGGCAGAAAACAGCGGCATCATCACCAGGGTGGACATTATGGTCCCAATTATACGTTGCACTGCTATGCCTGGCAGAACTTGGGAGCTGTTTGACGTTCTTTTGTCTTCCAGAGTTGGCAGAGAATAAAAGTCTGAGATGTGAATTTCCCTACCCTCGCTTAATCTAATTGGGTTGTTCACTCATTTTAAGTGCCAGCATTAACTGTTCAATGATCCTGTTTTGGAAAACTGAAGCACAGGAGGATCAGTTGGGAGTACTCAAAAGCGATAAAACACAGAAGGAAAAAGTAAATGAGAAACAGAGGATGAACTGGAAAGAAAAATGCTAAGAATGCCAGGAAAGAAAGAGAAAGACAGTAAACAGCAGCTCTAAAATTGGCTTTCCAGCTCTTTCTGACATTCAGTCTCACTGAGACATCCACTCTGTGTACCAGCAGTACATTTAGATATTATTATTTATGTCATCTTCTTAAGAATTTTCTACTCACTTAACTGAAAAATCTGTTGTGGGTAAGGGGAAGTGGACAGTTCATAGGCTGTGTACAAAGGTAGAAGGTGACCTTCTCATGAGAATGTGTTCTGTCCCAATTTCTAATGCAGAAGACCATTTTAATTTCTGTTAGGTACAAAAAAAATTACAAATGTTTACAGCGCTCTGGGCATCAATTCAAGCAATGTGCTTTTCTGAAAAAAATACAGTCTTGTCTGGAACCAGCAAGAGCAGAGAAGGCATAGTAAGCTCTTAGCTTTTAGGAGCAAGTTAAGACAACTGTGTAATAAAGACTACTCAGTTACCTGTGATGAGATAACATGCAGGAGAAAGTAGAAAACTTTATTACTTACAATCAAAAATAAAAAAGGGAAGGCATGGGTTTTGTGGCATCTGTTGCAAAATCCTGCATACGGGGCCATGTTATTGGTACAATAAGAGGATTTTATACTATTTCCTAGCAAATTTATTTTTGACACTTCTGACAGCATCAGTAAAAGAATAATCAACACTGCTGAATAACACAGACAACTGTTCATCAGCCAATGAGAAGAAACTGAGCTAAGTTTTTTAACATAAATGAGTAGCAGGCATCTTTCAGCTGAATTACGTTACCGTGAGGAAAGCTGTAGGGTCGCAGGCACATTTCAATTCTAATATACTTAGGATCTGAATGAAAGACACATAAAAAGATTTTTTTTTAATGATTGTGAAATTAATGGCATTCCAGCAAGCAAACCCTAACCAAATATTGCAGAGAAACAAGGATAAATGAACCATTCCTCACTTGATATTCAGTTAAAAATATTCTTGACTTAAAAGTTTTGCTGATGATTAAAGTAAATGACAGCAAAAGCAGGGCTCATCTTGTTTGTAAAGAAAGAAAGTGTTAATTGTCAAGGGGATATCTTTTGGTACCTTTGATATCAGAAACAGAAACCTTGTACCACAAGTATTAAGCTATGGCACTGAAAACAAATAAGGTGTTTGAATTAGAGTGACATAACCCATCATCTGAAAATACAGATGAGTAAAAAAGACAAAGGTACTTTATCAAGGTAAAAATTGGCTTACTGTTAGAAAAAGATCAGTATTAACGTTTTCATACATGGAAAATGTATAAATGTATAAGCATCTCAGTCTATAAACTTTGTTTACCTAAATTTAGTATTGACACTGTACTTTTTAGAAAACAGATATGATTAAAATAATTCTAAATTCTTTAGGTTAGAAAAAGGCCATCTGAATTACCTGATTATAAAACATTATGTTCTCAATTACAATGATTCATATCTAATTATTGAAATCCAAAAAGTGAACGTACATTAAACCTTGCAGGTGTACAGAGGGATCTGATTTTTCCGAGAATTTCTTTAAAAGCCTTACAGAAAGACAATTAAGCCTTACAGCCTTACCCATCACACCGCAGTACACATGTTGTATTTTGCTTTCTTGAACCAGAAGGGAAGCTAAATGCTCAAAAAATCTCAAACATACACATCAATAAAGATTTCCTTCTTTACCTTCTTACTGTAACTTGGACCTTTAATTTCAAGAGTCATCCCAGCTAAATCCCTAGTTAAAAACAGTGAGAATGTTTCTGGTAAAATAACTGAAACTAAATTAGATTCCCATAAACTAATACTGAAAGAGGGAAGGTAAAAAAAAAAAAAAGGCAAAAGGAATTAGCATGCAGACTTTTCAGTCACTTTATCAGAGTAGATTCAAATATCACAACAGGCAAAGTATTTCTTTGGTCAGAACAACAGACACATATTAATAACCCACATGCATTCTTTAGCCTTTTCTGAAAAAAAAAAAAATCAACAAATCAAAAAATGAAAATACCTTATATAAACACATGCTGCCTTGATCTCAAGAAAAATAAAAAAAATCTAAGCAATCAAAACTAACATGAAAAAGCAAAACCAAGACAAAAATGATAAAGTCATCTGCTCTAAATAAGTAAGAAGCTGACATAGCTTGTTTATCAGAAATTCATTCTATAAAATAGATATAGTCTGCAGTGCCAAAACAAATTTGGTAAGAAAATTGTGTGTGTTTTTAAGCACGAATTTATCATTTACAAGGGCAATAGATTTTTTACTAGGGAAAACATGTCTTCTAACTTTATTTAATTAAGTAAAAATTAGAATAAACTTAGTGGAAGGAAATTCTATCACTTGCAGTAGATTTTCTGTCAGCCTTAAAACTATTGTTCTGGTTATCCTAAATACACTACCACTACAGCAAATAAAAGGTAAAAATGATCGATATCAATAAAACAGCTTGGGTACTTAATCAGTTAGTAGGACGCTAATATTATTTTTCTTACTTGGTTTTATTTGCATTAAAGGCATATACCATAAGACAACTTACTAAGAAACACTTTAAAGTCTTTGAAAGTAAATCCATTATCTTTTCTAGTGTTTTCCTAGCAAGCTGCTTTTCCTTTTTTACTCTTTTTGCTTGCTAACCAAGCCCTCTTCGCAATACCTGCATAACCCTCCTGCAATAGTCACCACACTGTTTTTTAATGGCAGATGCTGAAAACTGACAGAGGAAATGACACTTCAATCTTTCCCTTCTAGAGTACATAATTCATTGTTTGTGAAGTCCTTGTCTGTAAGATAGTTAGTGGTTTTGACAGTTTTCGTCTTCATATGTAACCACTAGAAAGTAATACAAAGATTAACCACTGTAACTTGGATTCTAAAAGCCCCTAACACTGTGAACAGGGAGCACAACGAGCAATACACCTTCCTTGCTATCACAACAGTTGTGAAAGAAAGGCATTGGGAACAGGCAGGCAAACAGAAACATCCCTTTCTAATTTCAGACTTTCATCTCTGTCCGTCAGTGGCACGGTAGCACACAGTCCCTACAGGGTTAACACAGAGGACATGTAGGGTGTGGGGCCCAGAGAAGCACTGCTGGTCCCCCATACCCAGCTCCTTACGTAAGGTGGGCAAGAGAAGGTCATTCAACCCTTCACACATCAACCTCCAATAACCTGTGCTTTACCTGGAATACACCGTTCAGAAGACTCCCAATAATCACAAAGCTCCCACAACTCTTAGGAAACTGCGACTCTCCCTCACATAGAAAGAAGATGTCTCCCCATACACACATTTAATTTTTACAGCTGAGCACAGGATCACATTATGTTTTGTCTGCTAAGTCAGAGAACATCAGTAACAAATCAACTCTCTGCATACAAATCAAGTTCTCCAAATCTTTATTTGATCTCAGAGAAACTAGATTGAAGAAAGAACATGATAAAACTTGCCAAAATGTTTCCAGACAGTTATAACACAATTTTCATAAATTTAAACGTTAAGGTCTTCTAGCACATGTAATATTTGAGTCCTCAAACTACTCTTCCTACAGTTTCTGCAACACAGATACAACAAAATCCAGCAGTTCTGCCTGTGCTGGAGTTAGAAGTAAATCCATCTTCTTTCTTCTGTATTTTCCTGCATATGCTTTATTAAAACCATGGAACCAAGTGTTCAGTTCATCTTCCAAGATTACTCAAATTACTTCAAATTCTCTGATGTTGAGCCTTTCCAAGACTTTACACTTGATATGCAAAATGTATATAAAGTTGGGGTCTATTTTATCACATTTATCCAAAGTAGTAAGCTTTCTACATCATTGTATTACATGCCAGCAAAACTTTTCTATTAAAGAATAAATTCTAGACCCCATATATGGGTCTAGGTATGGGTGCAAGGGAAATCAGACTTGAAAAACCTACCATAATCCCACATAGAAAAGACAGTGACATCAAGAGCTATGGAAAGGCTTGAGAAGATTTGAAAAGACAAAAATGAACACTATGAAGAAGACTAGAAGCGTAAAATACTCAAGAACATATTTTTAGCATGGGCTTTAGTATGAAAAAGAGGTATTCTTGTTTTAAACATCACAAGAACTTCCTTTCACAATTCATCTTCTGTCACAGAACAATACACCAGAATTTCTTCTTTCATCTAAAATTAAGTCCCATAATGTTGCACTATAGCTTCACAGGTACCTAATTCCTCTCCTTCTTGTAATCATACACTAAAATCAACAGGAAACAAGGAAGCTAAATAGCAGTGAAGAGACTAAATTTGTAGTGCCAATTGGTATGTGTGCTTTGCATATATTTGCCAGAATGACAGCTCTGAATGGTGCCTTTTCTCTTCCTGTCTCTTCCCATTTTTATTACGTTGACTTGGTAATTTCTCATTTCACTAGTTGGTTGGAATGTAGACTAGTCAGGACGTCTCAAGTCAGAACCTAGTCCCTTGCTATTACAGGTCTGACTGCTTTTATTGAGACTGGTCCAGCGCACAATAAATACATAAATACACCAAAAAGTTGCGTAAGCTGAAAGGTAATGTTTTATCTTCTCAATTCACATAGAGATTGCCATTCCTGTCTGCATCTGACTCGAAAATTTGCCTTTTGAGCACTTCTAACTAGATTACAATTAATGGTTCAAAAAGACGCAGAAGCAAATATTAGTGTTAGGTTTGCAGAGGGAACAGGAAGAGCTCTAAACATTGGCCAAACCTCAGCCACACAACTCAAGCTATCACTTGCACAGAGATTCTTATACAGCACTTTGCACCACGGACTCAGAACAACCTGATGAACAGAGCAGCAGTACAAACTCACAGAAATTATGAAGAAAAGCTGCTCTAACAGGCTTCAAGCTTAGTTTCTCTGGCACATGGGAAAAAGCAGGTTCAGACAGGGATTGTGTGCGATCTCAGTGATCCAAACCTCTCAGTGATCCAAACCTAAGGTATGTGGCCATACTACTTGGAGAGCACACAAAAGTAATTGTTGAAAATATTAATCCAACATAAAATTTGTTGATTATTTTCAGCTATGAGTTATAGTTTGAGTCTTTGCAAGGGCCAGAAGTGAGGAAAAACAAGTGTATTACTTAGCAATTAAATAAATAGATATTGCCATAGAATCTAACAGCTGCTACTGCAAAATACAGAAGTTGCTATCAGAAAATTTAATCCCATTGTGCAGCAGAATACAAACGACTTCAGCTACATTTCAAACGATCTGTATGAAAAACTTCCACTCATAACTTGCTTGCAAGGACTTCAAACCACATATGTGCATTACCATGCTTTGACCAGATTATTTATGAAAAGACATCATCATTCAAATAAAAATAATTCCTAGTCAAAAAGCTGGAAGATCATTCTGTGTAAAAACAAAAGAATGCTAGCCCCCCACACACACACAGAATTGAGTACAACCAGCATACAATCTTCAGCTTCTCTTTTATGATCCTCCAAGCAGATTCAGACAAAAATCAAACCACAAGAATAGAAAAAAAAACTGCACTCCCCATCATATAGAAGGTACAGTAGAAATTGATAAGCACTGAATTTTTTTGATGTCTTTTTCAGCTAGAACTACTACAAGAAGACAGAAACATCTCTCTCAGAAAACATCACAAGTCCTTTGTTCCCACATACTGTTATGGTTTAAACTCAGCTAGCAGCAAACACCACACAGCCACTCGCTGTCCCTCCTCCCTCCTGGGGATGGAAGAGACAACTGAAGGGGTAAAGGGAAAAGAGACTCATAGGTTGAGATAAGAACACTTTAATAACTAAAATACAACAAAATTGAAAATAATAATGATGATGATAATAATAATACTAATATATACAAATATACAAATGAGCGATACACAGTAAACTGCTCACCACCCAATCACCAAGGCTCAGCCCATTCCCAGCTAATGACCCTGGAGCAGGGAGAGGACCAAAACCATGATCCCGGAAAGGAAAAAAAAAGCCCAAGCATCCCAGACCAAGAGCTGACTGAGAGAGCAATGTCCCAGAGAGAGAGACCACTTCCACTATCTATATAGTGGGCATGCTGTGCATGATATGGAATACACCATTGGCCAATTTGGGTCTCAATCCTAAACCTAAGATCAAATCCTAGGCCAGTAATTGGGGCTGTGCTCCCTCCCAGCTTCTCCTGCACCTGCAGACACTGGCACAGCAGAGAAGCTGAAAAGTCCTTGACTGTCCTGACAGCAGCTCTAAACATCAGTGTGTTATCAGCCTTCTGCTCAGCACAAATCCAAAACACAGCCTCACACTAGCTACTGTGAAGAAAGTTAACTCTGTCCCAGACAAAACCAGGACACATACAAATAAGCAAATACTGCGTACAAGAAGGTTGTTAATAATGGTAACAACAATGTTAAAGGGGCAAAGATGACAATTTAAATTAACGTACTGGCTTAGATTTATCACAGGGATCTTGAGAAGATTATGGTAAAAACAGGGGAGGAGAAAAGAGAAATTCAGCAATAATTAACTGAAACATGACTCATAGTTGCACACGGACAGAGAGTACAAAGGAAAAGAAAGAGGTCATGGATTTAAAAGAGTTGAATTGTGTTGGATTTTTTAGTAACCATATTTGACCAAATATTTTGATTGTATGACCACCGCTGTTATCTAGGGAGTTACAAATTGTTGAAATTGAAAATAAGTTTACTATAGGTCTAGAACTACTGAAATATTGTACTTTGCTAAAACAAGTAATCAAACCAATGAGCCAATCCATGAGACATATTGTTAATGATCAGTAGAGCTGAAATGCAGTTATGTTCCTAAAAATTATGCTTGACATTCAATAATTTTGAATTAAGACGTGTGCTTACAGAATACTACTGGATTCACTTATATGCCTAAAAGTTAAGCATGTAGTTAACTTCTTTGCTGAATCAGGACCTTATGTAATAAGTTTATTTTTATCAGATGCATATCAAAGAGTATAATCATAGAGGCAATTTTGAATGTGAATGCTGACAGCCTGGCTTCCCTGACTTAAAAATTTCCAGACTTCATGATGTATTTATAAAAAAATTACAAAGACAGGTATAGCCTTTGTTTGATTAAAAGGAATTAATTAGGTAATAGAATAATACTTGTTTAAATTTTGTGATACAATATGCTGTGCTAGAATGAGAAATTCATTTTTCTCTTAGCTATTAATTTGCATTGTTTGTAAACTGGCTTGTCTGATAGAGGCAATATTTTGTAATGGCCAGAGAACTGTGAGAAAAGCTGCAAGTGAATAAAAATGAATTCTGTTTCTCAATTGTTATTGTCCTTCTGTGTAATTTTCAATAAATGCAAATGCCATGCCTCAATATACTCATTACAAAAAAACAGTGGAATTAATTTTAGGCATCACCATCTACCCAAATGTGACTGTCTGTCAAAAGATCAAGTTGTGAAATTGAGATTTAGTAATCAGCAACACAGAGCAGGGGTAGTTTATTGTTGCATGTCAACAAAACTGCCAGCTTAGATGACCAGTTCAAAAAAGCACTGTTTCACATGCAGCATGTGCTTAGGTGATATGGTTAAATAGGGACCTGCTGTCTGTTTTGGACCTTCTTGCCTAAAGAAATGAAGCTTAGCTGGCCTGGCCATTTGTTTGTGAGGTTGTTCTCCAAACCTTCGAAGAGAGCAGATTTCAATGAGCTTCAAACAAGTCCTAAACCAGGTGGAGGAGAGAGCCGCAGATGTGTAAAGAAAAGTTCATCACAGGAATATCCTGCAAAAATGATCAACACCAAAAAACTGTCAGACAGAGATAACCAGAAACTGGAACGTGAAGCTCGAATCTGCCGACTTCTAAAGCATCCAAATATTGTGCAGCTCCATGACAGTATTTCAGAAGAAGGTTTCCATTACCTCATCTTAGATCTGGCTACTGGTGGGGAGCTCTTTGAGGATATTGTTGCAAGAGAATACTACAGTGAAGCAGATTCCAGACACTGTATTCATTGCCAGCTTCTCTGAATGAGAGAAAGGCTGAAACATTTGTGTAACCTCAGTTGCAGTGTTACTTCACAGATCAAAGAATTCAGGGCAGAAGGGACCCCTGCAGATCATCCAGGTCAACTCGCTGCTTTAAGCCGCATCTTCTAGATCACGTAGTTCAGGGACATGTACAGTCAAATTTTGAGTATTACCATGGACAAAGATTCAAAAACCTCTCTGGGAACCTGTTCCAGTCTGATCATTTTCATGGTGAAAAATAAAATAAATTTCTTTATATCTAACCATGTTGCAACTTACATCCATTGTCTCTTGTCCTACCTTGGGGCTGGAGAGCCTGGTTCCACTGTCTCTACACTTTCCATTACTTTTTACTCATTTTATCATTTGGTAAAAAAAGAGCTTTAGTTAGTAGCAGACTAACGACTTTCTGAGACACAACTGATTTAAAAATATAACCATGTTGTATCTCTCTGAAAACAAAAAGGAATGATATTCCAGACTTTCTACATTTCAACTCATGGACATGGTTTGGTGAAAAAGCTCTCTCCATCTCTTGAAAGCTCAGTATAAATATACTATATGGGAAGAACAAGTCCTTTCCTTGTTATTCCCCTGAAATTGGAAAGAACTGAAAACAAAGTGATGCTTTAAATTCTGATTTCTTTTCTTTTAAAGGATTTTGAAAATGCATGTCGCTTTTACTGAACTGTTTTCCCAAGGGCAGCCAAGTCTCAGCTTGTAAGTACCTATGTATTAAGAGATTTTTCAGTGTCAAGCAGCTCCTTGACAGACAAAGGCACAAAGACAAATGACTGGAGACTGAAGCTAAGCAAAGTCTGACTGGAAATATTTTAAGAGTGAGTGCAATTAATCAACGGTACACCTCACTTAAAGGTATGCTGGATTTTCTGTAGAACATTTTAAATCAAAAATAAATGTCTTCTAAAAAGATATGTTCTAGCTTAGCCATAAATTACTAGGCTGTACAAAGATGTACAGTAGATGAAAATGTTTGGCCAGAGTTTTAATTAGATGTCAAACTAAATGCCATAGTAGCTTCCTCTGACCTGATGATTATGGACTCTGCAAATACATTATTTTCAACTTCTACAAAACAGCAGTTTCAACAAAAGTTTGTAAGGCCCAGAGTGTGGAAGGCCTTGGATACACAATGAGATAAGCTCTGTGTGATAACTCCACCCACATACATGGTCTTATGTCCCAGCCCTGTGACTATTCGGCATTTTGGTTGCAAGATGACTCTCTGTGTTTCTAAAGATGCAGGAGCAAAAAAACAGAAGCCCAACAGTTGTTCAGGAACAATATTTACCAGGCACAGATAACAGCAGAAGGCATCATCCTTTCCTCCTCAGTAGTTTATGCTGCTTCTGCCACAGAAAGGAGAAAAGTATCTGCTGCATTCTTGCAGTTCTGTCAGGCTGTGTGAACAACACCGAGGAGTGCAAAGAAAGAAGAGCTGATCTGCCTACCAAAACAGTTGGTGCTGAGGACCCAGTGTCCACCACATCATGCAGATTAGCTCTAAACTGGTCCTGTGGACGAGCACCAGTTTCTAGAGGAAAAGAGTTACTTGCGTTCCTGGAGCACACATGGCTCTTGGTTCCTCCTTGTGGAAGCTAGGTCATGCACTCCAGCACCTCCCCTGGGGTAAGAACCAAAGCATGGTAAGTGGGGACAATAGTAGGATTTATTTCAAAACCACACGCAAGATCTGAACTAAAATGCTAATGTAGGTATTGCCTTAGAGTCCTGTCCAGCTGGACTAAGATGCAGTTGAAAAGCACATGGACAATTTTTCTGAGAGGATACTTACAGAAGAGGATGTCTTCATAGCTAAAAAAGAATCTGTTACATTTCTAATGTCTTGGGGCATAGAGACAAACTTTTCTTCACAACACAAAAGCTAGGAAGTTATTAATGATAAAAATAGTGCCTTTTTAATGTGATTTAAGGAACTGGTGTTCAAACATTTAATTTAAGAGCAAAGTAAAAAATAAATTTATATAATTCCTCCACTCTTTGCAAACTAATGTGATTTGGAACACTATTTCCTTCCTATCTTCCCCCAGAAAACATATTCACATTAACATGTTTTCCAGTTGAAAACAAAAAATAACTTGTTTCCTGAAACGGCCAAATATTGCCTCTTTACTGAAAGATATTTGCCTGTCTTTAGACTGTCCTCAAAAATCAGGACAAAATCATTACATTTTTTCATTGTGGATTTCTGACCAAAAAACTCTACTAGATTATTAAAAGATCTGAGCAAAGAACTTAGTCATGCTTTTTTTTTTTTTTGTAATTACTTTGTCTTGTGTACAATGAACTCCTAATATCCGCTACAATTTTGTTTCATGCAATTTCCAGATTAATAATTTCCTTCTAATACTTTTTCCTCAATTTAAGACAATAAGTAGTTTTCTACACTAAGGAAGGTTTTCCGTTTCTTTTTTGAAAGCTCATTTTCCATGCTTTCATACTATAAATGATAACACTACAATTTTCTGTAAAAACATCTGTGTTTAGCTGACTTGTAGATAAGGCTGGACCGAGCAATTTTGAGGATCTAGGGTGACCTCACAAGTGTGACATGTCAAAGGACTGCCCTGAATTGTATTTTTTTAACCTACAGCACAGCTTTCAAAAAAAACTTGCTCTTGACTTGCTAGTAAGGTAGTACTGAATTAAAGTTTCAGTAAACTGTTCTAATAAATTTCTCCGCTGTTAAAAGTGTATACCTTATTTCTAGCATTATTTTGTCTAGCTTCCACTTTGAATTATTCTTCATATTTCTCATTGTAATCTGCAGTGGTTATCAAAAAATTGTATATGGTTCAGGTGAAAAAATGTCACCATCATTTGTCTGGGGGTCTGAACAGAATTCTTGGAATCTCTCCTTATAAGAAGATCTTTCTACTGCATTTTATCTATATGCATATCTGTTCTCTGAAAACTTTTGAATTTATGAATACCTTCTGATATGGGCGCCAGAACTGGGCACAGAATTTCTTCTAAAAATTCTTATTTATCTGCCTATCCATCCAAGAATCCTGTTTTGTTGAGTGCAGCATCACACTGTGACGACAGGTTAATTATCTACCAAGATTATAGTCTTTTTCAGGAACACTGCTTTCCATAAGAGATGAGTACGATCCAGAATAGAGGAGTATGAAATGCATTAAGACATGATGTTCTCTCACTAATCAGGATCACTCTGTGCTAGTGACTTGTTTTCATTACTTGTAATTCCCTAACCTTTGCAAGGCAAAAGCCTTATGAGATATTACTTAGAAACTAACTCAAGTTATAGAAATTTACTCTTTTTTTTCTCAACAGAAATTATAATTTCATCAAAGCAAGACAAGGTTGGCAGGAGGTAATTTTTCATAAATCCATATGGGTCATTTTTGTCTTCCCTCTGCCTACTTGTTCTTAGTCAAAACCTATATAATGTGTTCCATTTTGTAGGACTCACTTTGGCCTATATCAGCTCAAACTATCCTTTACAGTCTTTTACTAGTGCAGTGTTAACTTCCTTACAATTCCTTTGAAGTTCTTTGATGGTCCAAGGCATTAAAATTCATGAAAGACAGTCACAAGGTTCTTTGACCGATTTGTCAGAAAACTTAAATACAAAATTATTTAGAACTTTTTTTTTCTAAAATACTGAACTATCACCCTCATAGGTTACTGCAGAAAAGCTTACAGTATTTGTCATGTTTCCCCAAGACACTGAAAGCACAAGAATATTAAATCAACACTTCTACTGTTTATACATTGTTACTGACAATACTATTTCCATCTAACAATGAATTTGTATCATTATTAGATTTCCTTTGTTTCCCGATATACTTAAACATGTCTTATTGCTATTCTCCTTTCTCTTACCATCCTAGAATTGCAGAATTCTACATAGGGAGGGATCTCCAGAGGTCACCTAGAACAAATCTCTGCCCAGAGCAGTGCTAATCACTTCAGATTGCTCAGGATTTTGTTACCTTCCCAATGTTCCTACCTTCTGATTTCCATCAGTTGTTATCACTTTCTCTTTTTAAATTTTGTTTTAATTAAATGTCAGACAGTAAGCCAGTTAGTTTTTCATTTGTTTTTTTTTATAACCAGGGCAGCCTGTAGATATGGGTATGGAATAATATTATTTTTAAAAATCTGAATTATAAACTGCATTAATTTAAACCCCTCTGTTCAATAGCCCTTTTCTTTTGTTCAATAAGCTGACATTTCTAACATATGTCATCCAGACTGAAGTCCTGTATCATACATCTTTATTTTCCCTGTATATATCATAACTACATCCCGAGTTCATCTTCTTGTTTTCTAGTGTAATCTGATGGTCTTCTGCAAACATCATGACATAACTTTACAGTGATTACTTCTACACTGCAAGTACTTCATGTTTGTCTAATCTGACAGTAACCCCCTTAAACCGTCATTTTCTTTCAAGAGGTCACTGACACAGCAACAAGAAATGCTATTTCTGAGTACTCCCTCTTGACTTTTGCCCACTTGATCTCTCTTAAAGAGGCTGTGACCATTGAATTTAATACTCCAATCATGCCAATCTTTCCAGAAGGATTCAGTAATACATAAGGTTGAATTTATGTTTATAGATGAGCAATTATAGTTCTTCTCATTTGAAACTCGAGTACAACTAAGTAAATAATATCTTGACCATTGATATTTTGACCAACTGTGCAAAATACCATTTTGCACTAAAAGAGGTACACTTTCTCTCTTCCCTATATTCTTTTTTACTTTCAGTGCAGTGATCTTGTGAACATCTTAGTCAACTTATTTCCCCAAGTTTCCATCCATGTTTCAGTGAAGAGGAAACCTACAATTTACTCAGTCTCTGCTCAGGATAGAAGGCAGCCACTGTTTTATTACCCTATTTCTGTACATTTCTGCCTGCTCTCTTCTTTGGCTTTTGGGTTTGACAAGATTTTTTGAAAGATCAAAGAACTTTGCTTTTAGAACAGCTTTAACACTTTAGTAACCACATAATGTCATTATGGCAAGAGACATTGTAAGTTCTGTTTATCTGCACATAAACACTATTATTACAGGTTTTGGAAAAGTGCTTATTATCAGCTGGGAAGCAGTATGTTTTCAGTAATGCACAGTTTCTGGAAAGCAATTTTTCCTTGTTTGAGAATAATTTTAAGCCTACCTAAGCCCACATCACACACCGCACACCTTTTAAAATTAATGTCTACCTGCCACAGGGAGTTTTCTGAAATCTATTTACTTTGACAACTTTTCAATCCTCTTGTCAGTATACTCAGCAAGAAGTTATACCCTCCACATCCAGACATAGAAGGCCACATTTTTATCCAGAAATTATCATATGTGACTGAGGCAAACAAATACTTTCTACATGCTCCAAAAGCAGATCATAAAATAAGCAATTCTAAATGTTCATTTTAATTTCACACTTCTTTGTAGTGCAAATCACTAGTTTGCATACTTGATAGGAGTTGTACTTAACTGCTGGTAAAGCACTATCACTTCCACAGTTCAAGAAAAGTATTAAAAGTGACTTCAAAACAGATACATTGCCGTTGCAGGAGTTACATTGCCGTTGCAGGAGTTCTCTGCTGGAACTACTTCAGGAGTTATCTAGAAAATGGGACTAGATTAAAGGTTTTATGGATCTGATGGCAGCTCAAAGAAAAAGTGATGCATGATCTGTTACAGAAAAGAAAATTCATTACTGCAGAAAAGATCCGTATAAGGACTGACTTTATCCCTAGTTTACAGATTATTCCCCTCTCTCCAATACAATCACTACAGAATCATTACCCACTGTGTTATGATTTTTAAGGTATTTATATGCAAAAACCAAGCAAACAGACGACCTTGCAGAGACTCTGCTATCATCTAGATATACATGAACCCAGAATTAAAAGTTTCAATGCTCTGGCAACTGCCAATAAAGCCAACACTTTCAGACTTATAATCTGTGAAAGATAAACCATCTTGGGTGTTCTAAATGTAACAGGAACCTCCACGGCTCAGCAATTTCAGAATCACAGGATCACAAAACAGGGAGCTCAGGAGATCAAATAGTCCAACCTCATGCTCAAAGGAGGGTCAAAGCAATGTTATTTGTGTTATTAAGATCTTTGTTTTTCAGAAATACTTATTTGCACATGGAGTCATATTCAATTCAACTCAGAGGTTATAGCTCTCTGTTTCATTGTTATTGCTTTTAAAGCCTGAAGGAGAATTTGGAAAAAAAACAGTAACAATAAATGCATACTGAATTTAACAGCATTAAAGTAAAATCTTCTCATCGTTTTTAGTTGATAAGGGAATCTGTAGTGATTTCAGCCTATCAGTGTAATTTCATTGCTGTTACTTCAATTTCTTTATACTACAGTACAAAAATAAAAATGAAGACTGGGGGCTACTTTCACAGAATCACAGAACATCTGAGGTAGGAGGGCACCTCAGCACATTGGCTAGTCCAGCCTCCCTGATCAAAGCAAGGTCTACCAGAGCAGGTTGCTCAAGGCCCTGTCCAGTCCACATTTGTGAGTATCTCCAGGGATGGACTTTCCACAGTTTTTCTCGGTTTGGTCACCCCCACAATGGCATGGGATTTTTCTGCATTTCAGTTTGTGCCCATTTTCTCCTGTCCTTTCACTGGGCACCACTGACAAGAGTTCAGCTCTGCCTTCTTCACTTGTCCCCGTCAGGTATTAATACGCATTACCATGATCCTCCCAAGCCTTCTCTTCTCCAG
Source organism: Pterocles gutturalis (assembly GCF_000699245.1). Lineage (NCBI taxonomy): Eukaryota > Metazoa > Chordata > Aves > Pterocliformes > Pteroclidae > Pterocles > Pterocles gutturalis. The sequence continues at coordinate 8,197 of NW_010110115.1, read as the reverse complement.
ACTAAGCCATGCTAGCTCTCTCAGCCTCTCTTCATATGGCAGACACCCCAATCCATTCATCATCTTTGTGGGCCTCCATTGGACTCACACCAACATGCCCACATCTCTCTTGTACCAGGGACCCCAGATCTGGACAAACCAACACACCACTTCAGATGTGCTCTCACCAGGGCTGAGAAGAGGGGAAGGATCATCTCCCTCAACCTGCTGGTTATAATCAGGCCCAGAGTACCAAATACCTCCAAGGTTGGAGACTCTACAGAGCCCCTGGCAAGCTGTTCCAATGTTTGACCACTCCCACGTTAAAGAAAATTTTCTTGCCTATCTACTCAGAAGTTCCTTTGTTTCAGCATTGAAGTACCCAGACTAGTAAATACATTTATGTTAAAACCAGAGAATACATTTAAAACAGGATCTCATTTGTGCACTGCAAATATAGCTCCCATTTTTATGGTTACAAATATTTCAAGTATATTTCAAAAGAAAACCTAAACTTAGGGTCAAATAGACATAAGACATCAGTGTATGATGCCTGTAACGTCTAACCACAATATTAAGGTTATTTCTGCCTAAAGAAAAACCTTCTCAAAGTTTTTTTATGCAGAATATTTTTAAGAATTTACAACTTCATTCAAAAGAAAGCTATATCAACTAATAAGAACACAGAATTAAATACTGCCAGATATTAGTTTTTAAATTTGCTCAATTTCATCAAATTATACCTATTTTAATAAAAACTTCAATATTTTAGCTCTGATCTGCATGTTCTGTCATACTTTTACAGTGCAGAATTTTATACTTTTTATGATCAAAGAAAAAATAGAGATACTGCCATGGAAAAAATTCTCATGGTTCATAAATATTTATTTATACAGAATTAAAGTAGTTCATTGAATCTAGGAATCAGCACAGAAAGATAAGTATCTTCAAAATTGAAATCTCAAAATTTGCTTGAAGAAAGCTTAGAAAACATTATGATTAAATTATTTTTTATTAATGTGTAGCTTTGGAAATATTAAAGCTTGTATTTCTAGATTGTGTATAGAACCGAACAACCTAGATTACAGTTTTTGGTACATGTGGAGTATTTTCATATATGATGTCATGACTCCCTTAGCTGCAACTTTTGGTAAAATAAGAAATGCTGTGATCTATGTGTTCAGACGGTGAAGAATCACTGTAGTGATTCTGGAAAATGCTTGCTCTGAAGTGCCAAAAATTGCACATAAACAATACATAAATTATATAATGCTATTTTCCCTTTACTTTTTGAAAGTTATCCACTAGATTATACATAACCTGATGGTTTCCCTTACTTTATAAAAAAAAATTCCAGTCACTTGTTCTCGTAAGACAGATAATTTGAGTGCCCTATCCTGAGCTGACTCCAAAGAATTGACAACATTCTACACGGAGGTAAGTTCAGACACACCAAATGTCATATCCTACATTTAATAAAAATTAAAGCTGACAAGATCCATCATATACTCTTTAAGTTATAACTTCGGGAGAACGAGAAATGGGTTGTTCTTCTATACACACCTAAAATGTTTGAAAATGAGCCCTAAGCTGTAATCAATAAACCAGATATTTTCTGGTTCTATCCTTACTGTGTGTTTATATTGTACAAGGTAACTTGAGGTAGCATAGTGAAGACAAGCTCAGTTACAGATGAAGTTAAGTATCCCAGTACCTACAAGCTAAATAATTCAGAACACAACTTGTGGGAGCTGGGTCCCAGAAGAGGACCCTGGACTCTGCACACATTTACCTTCCTTAGAACATAAACTGGAAATTACGGTGGTGCAAAAACACAGCTGAAAACGAGCCATATACTAAACAGGGCATATTTAGCTGATGGGAATGCCAAAGGTAATGGTGAGTGCCAAACCCCTCTCTCTGCAAAGACCAGACACATCAGTCAAGGTAGCAGATCCCTACACCCACCCACGCAGATCACAGGAGGATCTGAAGAGATAAAGGAGAGCACCGACACCTGTTCTGACAAACCAGCTGGCTACAGTTCATTATCTAGACAAACTGACTGCCAGAGCTTAGCAGCACTCATAATTTACAGGCAGTACGACAGTTAAGTCTTGTACAGAAGAAAGGAAGTGTGGATGGGGTACCACCCTCAGCTTGAGGCACTGGGTCTGTCTTTACCATTGTACTAAGCTCAGAGTGCCAACTACCCTGTACAGTCTTCTCCCTCATGTCAGGGGCACCCCACTACACAGCAAAGTATTTAAAAGGTTAGTGGGACCAGAAGAACAGAGCATGTGAAGGACAGTGACTCTGTAACCTACAGGTTGTGTCACTCAGATGCGATTTTGACTGTCTTTGGGCAGAACTATAAACCTTCAGATTTCTGGGCACATGCTCTGATTGTATTATTTTAACAGTCATAAGTACCAGCACCTCCTTTACTCTCTTACCTGCTGGAAAACATCTTAAAGAAAAAAAGTATATTTTGTTATGGCCTATTTCTGCTGCTAAGTGAAAGCAACCTGCATCAACTAAAGCAGGTCTAGATACAATGCACAAAAGCAAATTCATACATATCCAGCACCTGGAGCCATCTGAGACAAAAAGGGAGCTGCCTTGTACATTTAGGTGTTCCTAAAATCAGGCAGGATCTTCACAGAGGGGATTTTTTTTTTTTTTTTTCCAATGAGTGTGTTGTCCTTCAATGACTTAAAACCTCAGTAGAGGCATACAGCTTCTCAGTATTGAGCCCATAAAGTTGCTATAAAAACTTTGAAGAGATTTCTCCAGATGACTATTAGATAGCAGAGCAGGAAAAAGGATTTGGCTAATAACTTTTCATTTTGTTCATTACAGCCACTTCCACAGCAGCCAATTGTGATGTTAAAATTAGAACTGCTATTTTATATATGGTGATTAAACATAGCAAGCAGTTGCAGTATGATGAAAGACAGACATGGTTTCAGAAATACCTGGCAAACACACATACTCTGAGAACATCAATGCTTTTTCAGAGTAATGGAATACAAAGTTAGGCTCTTAACTCTCCCTGTGTGCTGTACAGTGACCTTAAGTGCCTTAGGATGGGACCCCAACACATCAGGCATGCTGGGCATGGAGGTGATTAGAGCTAGAGCAATGAGCCATTCCAAGCAGAGGAGTGCATCTGAAATCCCACCTTCCAGAGGGCTTAGGCAGCAGACTTTGTAACTCCCTGTTCTTGAGGACCAAAGCATGCTCTGAAAATGTGTACATAACATTATTTTCACTCTTCTGTTTTCAGGTAAACTTGAAAGGTGAGTATGTTTATTATTCTATATAAATATTGGTTAGAGCACCCAAAGAAGTGGAAACCCATCCCTTCTCTTCAGTGACACAGGTACTCACACAGAGCTTAGTTGTATCAGTAATCACCGAAGAAGACAAGACATTACCACTTCCAATCTCTAAACATTAATTTCACTAGGGTAAGGCACTGAACTAGGACTATTTGAGACAGTTCACTACATCTTTGATGCTTTGTGGCAAGACAGAATTGCCTCCCTCAGAGGCCAAGAGCAAAGGAGGTACAAAACCAGAAATCATAATGATCTTGACAATTCAGAGAAGTGACATTTGTTTTGATTTCACTTCTGATCTTTTTTTAACAATGACTGTAGAAATTGCAGTATAAAATACTGGTAAATTCACAAGGGACTGGACCACTCCTGGTAGAACCAAGCAAGCCATGGAGGCCCTTGTGGTTGACTACCAAGAAGACATACAGAATAAGAGACATTTACACTCTCAAGCAGTGCAGGATCGAGTGCAAAGTCTGACAACAAGTTAAGGAGATGAATGCTGGGACCAGGCCCCAAGGTGTCCTCATCTAGTGGGGTTACCAAAACTCATTTCACACATGGACAAGCCTGAAGCTCTGTTGAATCCCTGTGATCCACATTTCATTGTTCTCCTAGGGAGCTGAGGCAATAACATTATACTTGAGGGTGGGGTTTGCTTTCTGGGACCATACATCTTATAAATTCAGCTTCTGCGGAACACATACAGGTAGGATTTATATAGTCTCTGGATACCTAGCTAGGACTTCCAGTGTAGCACTCTCAATCCACTTAATCTCTGTAAACTGTAAACTCTCTGTAAAAAAAATCTCTGTAAACTGTAAACAATAAAATGAATTATTAGATTTACTGCACATTGCCCTCTCCCATTTACAACTACACTAAGAACATCATATTCTGTGTGAATTCATTTGTGACTGGAGTTACAAGCTGTCTTTGCAAGGCAACTATAATACTATCATAACATGTCCGTAAAACAGTGTAATATTGGGCAACAAGATTTAAAGTTTCATTTTCCTGGTTCACATAACCAGTTAGAACATTGAACTATGAAATTACACCCTTTTGGTTCATCTGCAGTAATATAGGTGGACTTCTGTATATAAAATAAATGCCTACTGTTCAAATGAGCAGCCTGCAAGCCATTACTAATTGGCAACGTCTTGCCTTCGAGTCCTCCTAGCAGTGCTTATGGCAATGGGTAATTGTAAAGTTAAGAATGAGGCTAACAGAAAGAGCAAACCATAGAATTATTTGTACAAAGATTACTACCAAGTTTTGTTGTCTTCTGTTTCAATTATTTAATTGAAAAAAAAAAAAAAAAAAAAGAAAGACACGTTCTTTTAAGGCAATGTAAGTAGCAGAATCATAAATCTCTTATCGTGGTCTAGCCTTAGACAGTGAATAGGAGACAAGTCAAGCCAGTGCAAGTACATTTGTTCTGAAGGAAGATTTGTCTTACAGTTAAGGACATGCCTCATGCAGCCTTGAGTATGGTCTATGTGTAAGGTGACTATCATAATTACAGTTGCAAAAACAGTAGCTTGAGGTCTTGACCAATAAAGGTGGATGTGTCAGGCATGAAACTCAGGGCCCCATAGTTCCACATTTCTGCCCTTTGCTCTAAAAAAGGAAAAAGATAAAAATTTTCCAGATTTTCTCTCTTCTTCCCAAGCCAAAACCAACATAAAGACAAAAGTTTATCACATTGTCAGAAAGACTTACAAAAGCAAGGACAAAAATAACAGCTTTGCAAATATATTTTTTTTACCTTTTCATAAGCAAGCACAATAATGTGAAACAGGTGAAGGGCAAAAATGACTGGAGAGTAAAAAGTCACAGAAAAAAAATTCAAAGCAGCCTGCTTATGTAGCACCCACCTACGCATGTCAACCACATTTCTGAATGAGAATTAATCTTTATGATTAAGAGAATGCAGAGTGCTGTAAGAGAATGCAGCTACTTTTATCTGAAACATAACAGTGCCCCATCAGCAACAGACTGAGTCATAAAAAGGACTGAAGACAGCTTTAGATAATTCTAAATATATATGTATATATATACACACACAGGTACGTACACACCAGAGGCAATTCAGCACTTTCCTCTTCACACCTTTCTCTATAATTTGATTTTAATTTTATTAATAAGAGCTAAACACAATGCTGATCTTCTCTATTGCCTGCTCAGTCACTCTGCTTTTCTGAGTAGCATTCAGAGCCCTCAAAAGAGAATCAATAAAAAACTGCTTACCTAAACAAATCTTTGAATTCATTGTTTAAATTAAACAAGAGACATTAGGAAAAATAATTTCTTTATCCCACTTTCCCAGAATTGATCTTTTCCTTTCAGCTACAGATTTTCTTAAACAGAACAGTGGATCCAGTTGGGAGTTTGTTTACAAATGCAAAACCCAGCACCCAGCTTTTGATTTGTAACTGTAGACTAATCCAAATCAAGACTTTCACCACCCTTTTTACAAGATTTTATTTTCAAAAGGGTTATGATTAAGAACTTTCTTGCTCTGTTTTATAGAACAAATTAAATCTTTCTTTATGTCAGGAGGGCAATGTTTAATAATGAATACAAAGTTGTAGCTCCCAAGCACTTCATGCAGTACTTTAGTCTGCAGAACTGGAGATCTTTCACTCCCCAATCACATATATTCCTGTTCCCTCATCTGAATATTGAAGGATTTGAACAAACCTTTCAGAATCTGTACCACTAATCTTTTTGCTTTTAAGAAGCAAACCAACACAAAGAATCCACATCCTCATACATATTATGCCTTCACAGTAGCTTAATTATAAATAATTATAGAAGTTTCCTAGCTTAGTGTTGTAGCATAATACAAACAAAGCTCCTCAGTGGTTATACTGTCAATCCTACTCTAGTTTATTAATCAGCTTGTTATAGGCTTTCTATTGGATAACAAAGTCTAATGGACTTGTGCAAAATAAGGGAAGATGAGGACTACACTTCACTAGGGAAATGTTTCCCTTTACTCTTGAGAATTAGGAGCAGAATGTGTCCTAGCTTAACGGAGTTCAGACATGTCAGGCTACTCATCTCCTAAAAATGAATGACACTGAGGCAAGGCAGGAAATCAAAGTAAATCTGGATTTGCAACTACAGTTAGGAATTACAACACAGAGGGCCAAGAAGAAATTATGAAAGACTGGAAAGGTGCAATTGTGGAACTATTCAGTAAAAAAATAAGTTTAGACTCAGCTACTTAAGCTTTCTATAGCTATAAGTCTTGAATGCGATGAGAAGGAAAAGGAAATGTCTTATTACAAGTCTATGCTTAAGAGTTGTGCAATATGTTCCTGTTCTCAATGTAATCCTAGGACCAAACCTTACTCCGACTACGGTTTCAGCAGCAATTTTGTATGCATTTATTAGCACTTTTCCAACAGGGCCTGGAGGCTCTTAAGCTGCAGTAATCATTTCTATTTTGCCTGATCCTGTTTTTGCTATCTGTGACAACTAAGGCTAAAGGAAATAAACATGTTTCCAAATCACTTTAAGTTCAATTAAAACATAACTATCCCTTGTTTTATAAGCCTTATTTTTCTCCAGTTGTGTTAAAACTTAACTGATGCTAGGGGAAATTATGCAGCAAGATCTGTACGTCCCCAGGAACTAGTTATGGAGTACTGAGAGTACCAAGAATTAAGACAGATGTTTGTACTGGTCATAATACTAGATGGATCATATACCAAGAACACTACAGTGCACTTGAGAATCAAGCCCTTAAAACAGCTTCTATTATATGAGGATTTGTACTGTAGCGCTTACTTTTCTATAAACATATCAGCAATACATTACTTCTTCAACAAAGCCTAATTAAGCTTTTTCTGGTTTTAAAGGCCAATAAATATTTTATTTCAATTTCAAAATTATGTAAAGGTGCTTTCTTTTTGCAACTGCTCGGTTTATGAGTTTGTTCTTCAATCTATGCCCAGGAGCTGCTGTTGCTGAATTGGTATGAATTATGCTATCCCTCAAAATAAGTAATTAAGTAACTGCTGCCAAAACAGCATTCGGGGGAAAGCACATTAATTACCACATGAGAAAGCTTTCCTTGTCCTATAACAAGACAGTAACATGAAGAAAAATGCTTAAGAGAGAACGAAATTAAGAAGTGGATTTAAGACTGCAGGAGTAATAGTATGAAGCAACAAATATTATCATACCCATGACTTAGTTGTATTTACCTTCTTACTGTGGCCAGGTTTGTATGTTCCAAGGACAGCAACAGCTAAGGCAGAGGGTGCTACTTCATACAGTGCCACTCAAGCCAGTCTGGTCAAAGGGACTGGAGAGAAAGCAATCCCAGGGCTTTCCAAGGTGGCTGTTGAGAAACAGGCCAGCAAGCTGGTCTTGTAAAACATACTCAACACTACTTTTCAGAAACAAATTAAAACAGTCCCTCTGGCAAACAGCATACCAAAATAGCCAACTCCAGATTTACAGAAATTATAATAAGTATGGCTAAAATAATCAGAAGCAAGTTTAGGGAATTGGTGGTAAAAGAAACTTGAAAACAACTTAGAATAAATAGACAGGTTCAGTCTTTGACAGCTTTGACTTAACTCTACAGCTGTATTAAAATACCTTTATTCATGCTTTATGTAATGAACGGAACTTGCTGACATTAGATCAAATGCAAAAACTAGACTGTATACTGTAGTTTTGCTGTTTTCTCCAACAGTAGAAATACAAGACAAGATGAAAAAGAAGAGCTAATCATATTTAAATAGAATGAATACTGAATAGAAGCCAATTTCAAACTGATTGAAAGACAAGTTAAGCCATATAAATCAATTTCATACACAGAACCACAGAACGTTAGAGATTGGAAGGGACCT